>NC_062992.1:8652865-8755605 GCF_023078275.1 Leguminivora glycinivorella | reverse complement strand
TCGATCAACAACCATGACTCTGTATAGTTGACATCGTCAAGGCCGTCAACGTCAATGATATGGTACTTTTTGCTGCAACATAGATTAATTCGCTAAGCATACTAGAAAAATAAAGTTTCTTGGTCGTATGATAATTATTTATTTAAGATAATAACTAAATTCAGTGCGCTTTCGTTTATGAAAATTGAAACCTGTACTGTGCGATCTTTTACTTAATGTAAGTATGATAAGTATCCAGTTGATAGCTGATTTATGTTCTTCTAAAAAAGTTGACACTAAAAATAACTATTTTTGACACGATTTTATACTAGTGGCAGCACTCAATCACTTCTAAAGTAAAAAGACTAGTTGTCTTGTCTACTGTTGTCACTCTTGTCAGTGTCAATATGTCATGCTCATATTAAACGCTGTATGTCAGCGATATGTTGATATTTATCACATGATATCGGACTTAGTTCGAGTTGTCACTTGAATTTTAAGATGCAAAGTGAACCTTTTGCGCTTCTAATTCTACCTGATTTAAATTATTGATTGCTTTAACAAACCAAACATTATATTTAGCTGACCTTAAAGCTAGTTCTATAAAGGTATATTACGACGCAATGATCATGGAAGTGTCTTACCGTTGCATCTTTTCGGATTCTTTAGCTTGGTTTATTCCGAAATTCCTCTTCAGTTACATCATGTAGACAAATTTCTGTGTTACTGGAACATCATTAAAGGAGGGAGGTCGACACTGCATCTAGTGACCGCTTACAATGCCGATATTGAAGCAGGTAACCTTTTCAAATATTGTTTTTTTTTCAGTCACCTGACTTATGGTAGACTTTTTCCAAATAAACTGAAGCTGATGGCAAGATTATACTGCTGTAAACTATTATTAAAGGCTTTGCTAGAGTGAATATTTTCATAATAAAAACATGAACATTTTATCCTTGCATTAATTCTTAGATTAGGGTTGCAGCTATCGCCACCTCACTAAAAAAAAAAAAAAAAATCTTAGGTAATGTGTATCTCTCCTCCCTACAGCCATTGGTATACATCTCCATTCTCCTTATCTCTGCCTACAATGCTCTTGAAAAATATATCTTATGTAATAAATATAAATAAGGCACCTCTTTTATCAATAATATAGGATACAATTACTATTATGGCACAAGTGCCTCTGAAACATCCAAAGAATTCTTGATTAGATAAATATGGAAAAACATTATTTAGGATATAGGTTTCTCATTAAGATACTGATTTTATATAATATAAATATAATTTATTTTTCAAAGTACGGTAAATATTACATTGCACTATGCCAGCGATTTTTTCAGTCAAATATCCATTATCCAACCAAACTAACCAAACCAAACCAAACTATGTGAATCAGTTTTAAAAATAGACTAGACAAGCACATCACATCTACAACTCGGCTATGATTACTGTCACAATGATCACTGGATACAGTCGAAATTATATGGATTGCCTTATCCTTGCCTTTGAAATTTTTTGCCACAACAGGAGGAGCGGTGCTCCGTGTTCCAAGAGCATTGCTGTTCCTTTACGTTGTGGCGCTACAGGACGAGGTGGGGATATACACCTGGCGTACGGTCTGCATCAGGCTAGCCGCCAGCCAGCTCAGCCATGAAATATCTACACAGCTGGGGTAAGAATGACGCTACATTCAGGAGAATAGATGGGTCTTCCGAGATGATGTGGGGTCTACACTCTAAGTTACATCCAAAGCCAAAAGATCTCTACGCCGCTGATTAAAAGAAATCCCATGTGATGGACTGGTATTTAGCCTAACTATGGAATTCTACATAAGGTCTTAGACCGCCTTAGGATAAGCTTGTAGGCCTCAGAAAGATAGACATATGTATTATGCTAATACATTCTTTAGAATATTTTGTTACTGATTTGTACATCTTCGCCTTTGGTAACCATCTTATGTAACACATAAGATGTCACGATTATGATTTTTTAATTGAATTTATTTCGCAAGGCCTACTCTTTTTGATTATGTTTCTTATTTCTGCTATCCAAAGGTTGTCTGGTAGAGATCGCTCTTATAATACGCGATAAGACTGCCAGTTGTCTGCCTCTATTTATAATAATTTGTTTTGTCTCCACTCTTATATTTTCTGTATCTTTTGAGGTGTGCCAATAAAGAGTATTCTATCTATCTATTTAAGTATCTAAGTAGCTATGCTTAGTTTGTTTGGGTGTGGTTTGGGCTAATCCGGTCTATGTTAGATCCTTCAATACTTATTGTATTTTTTTTATTTAAGCGGGCGATGGCGAGAAGACTATCTGCTACATGTGCGGAAACAACGCCTCGCACCGTCATCGTGCAGTGGGCCATCTGGATGTCTGGCAACATTGGTAAGTCTGTCTGATTGTAGCTCTTAGACCTTTTTTAATACTTGTTATTTAGGTGTCCGTGCCTTCGCTTGAACCACTAATGAGATTAACACCTTCATAACTCGGCCCTAATCGAGTGAATTCCTCGACTAGTAGCGCCATCTGGCGCGCCAGTCAATACTAGTGTCGCCCGGTTACCAGCGCTCGGCTGTTTTTTCTCAGTACGCTTTTGTAACTCGGCCGAGCAACACGTTTACAAAAGCAAGTCTTAAAAAGTTCGAGAAATTTAAAACATCGAGAAGATTATGATTACTTCTAACTTCGTGATATTCCGCTCGGTGCCTTTGGCCCAGCGACGAGACGCAGTGACCTCCTGTAGGCACCGTCATAAGTACGCGGATAGATATGCCTCACTCACGTGAGACTGACATGGCGTCGTCCCGTGAGACGACAGACATCGTCCCGTAGAGACGACAGACGTCGTCCTGTGAGACGACAGACGTCGTCCTGTGAGACGACAGACGTCGTCCCGTGAGACGAAAGATATCGTCCCGTTAGACGATAGAGGTTGTCCTGTGAGACGACAGACGTCGTCCTGTGAAACGACAGATGTCGTCCCGTGAGACAACAGACGTCGTCCCGTGAGAAAGACGTCGTCCCGTGAGACGACAGGCGTCGTCCGTGAGACGACATGACGTCGTCCAGTGAGATGACATGGCGTAGTCCCGTTAGACGACATGGCGTCGTGCCGTGACACGACAGGCGTCGTCCAATGAGACGACATTGCATTGTCCCGCGAGACGACAGGGTTGTTCCTGTGTGGTGGCATGGAGACGATGAAGAAAATTGACAGCTCGGAAAGTTTTCAAGTACGATATATACATATATGTACTACAAATTGACCTCAAACTGCCGTTAATCGACCAACGGTTAGAATACTCAATCATGCATTATTACTAACGTTAGCTAGACCAAGGTTACAGACAATCCTTGAAGAGGTTAATTAGCTAAAGACAACAAACTCGTACCGGAAATCTGACTCCCAAATATATACGATATTTTGTGGATAGTTTGGCAGAATAACTTAAAGGATATGTTATTTAGCACAATAGAATTTTAGTATGCCTTGTTGCATTGTTACTCAGGACGGACTCTCGTCGTAAAAGGATTTGTCGGTTGTCCAGTTCGATGGCGTAATGTTACGAATCCTATGTTTCTATAAATAACTAACGAATTAGATTAAAGAGACGACCGAACAATATTCTCAAACTATTTACAGCGAAGAACTATGGCTTACATCTCTTGACCGAAGTAAATGAAGTTGGTCCTAAACTTAAACAACTACACAAAACAAAGCAAGAAACCGTGTAGGTAAATTGTATTCAAAGTGCTTATTTGTTGTATGAGTATGATATGATTGAAAACACTTTAATCTCATTAAAACCAATAGGGCAATACATTTTCCGAGAGAAGTCGATTTTCACAATTTGCTAAGGCACTCTTATGGATAAAATGTTGAAAGGTAGTCACTGAATGTGGAGGCTCTGTTTCTGAAATGATAAATTAAACGGAAATTGAAGGATGAATCTCTTCGATTTTAGACCACATTTTCCTCTTACAAATAAAGAGGCGCTCGCATCCTAAAATTATCGCCCGCTACTGCGGTATTACTAACAGAAAGTTCCCGTTTATTTCATTTGACAAATGTTTTCTGAATAGGTTTCTGGGGCCTAGAGAGATTAACAGAAGTTGCATATTTACAATTAACTTTTGGAACTCCATTAGCGCGTTGTAGGATCGATACACATTTCCGCAGTTGCTTACTAAGCGCCATTTATTAGAATTTTGCGGCGCGACTATTTGTCAGTAACAGAGGAGACGCCACAACTTATTCAAAAAACGGTCCGTAAGGCCAGAGGACGAGTCCCAGTCCCAATTGAATTTAGTGTAAGGAACTAGAAATATGATGTTTATAACATTACTGTGCATAAGACTTAATTTAGAAGACTTCGGACTCCTAATATACCTGACATACAAGAATTTGTTAGGACACTCATAAAAGGGAGCGCAGATTCTAGGCAAAATGGGTTTCTAGTGGTAACAGAAAACTTAAAATTATTGCCGTTTAAATAGATATTGATGAACTATATTTATCAGAAGTAAGGTCTTGAGACCTAAATAAAAACAAAAGCTCAGCGCTTAAGGTACGCAGTAGGTACTTATAGCTACTGTGCATGATATTTTGACCTATTGGTCTCGAATGACAGGCAAGTGTAAATACCATTGTCATCGTCCGTGGTCCGTGCGTACGTACGACTTTTAAGAAAATCCTAATTATATGCCATACGATAAATAAATAATTGTCATCTACGATATAATTGTAGAATCAGGTATTACCTTACATAACAGTTGCATCTTGTTTATGGGAAGTCCCGCTGCATATGGATTTTGGGAAATAAGCAAGAATACAGTAAATATTAACCCGTATGTTTATGTGTATACATCAGTTTATAAAGAATGTGAGACATTTATATTATTCGCACAAAAGAGCAATATAGAATATATTGCTTTGCAATTTGGTGATAAATTACGAAAGTGCTGAAAAGAAAATCTATTTACTATCTTAAGCTGATGACTGAATTTTAATTATAAATGGGTAATCGTACATCATTAACCCTTATTTGAATAGTTATCTGTCGTCTTACATTCTTATTAGAATATACCGA
Source organism: Leguminivora glycinivorella (assembly GCF_023078275.1). Lineage (NCBI taxonomy): Eukaryota > Metazoa > Arthropoda > Insecta > Lepidoptera > Tortricidae > Leguminivora > Leguminivora glycinivorella. The sequence continues at coordinate 8,750,527 of NC_062992.1, read as the reverse complement.
AATGGACTAAAGAGCCATAAGTCGTAATGTTTTAGAATTACTAGCTCACGAATCGTACAATTTTCCCTTTATAAATTCGGCTAGTCAGCACATAAGTCATAAAAATGATAAGCCTAAAAATATATGCATCACATATTCATAATTATTCAAACACAAATTAAATATTTCAAATATCGAAAAAAAAGCATACTAGCTAGACATAGTAAAAGACTAAATAAAGTTGACGAGTACAGTGTAGAGAGGATTCCCGCATTAACATTCATGTATATTCATGGAAGTATCAAAGTCAATTTAATTAGAAATAATTGCCTTCATTTGATCTTCGCCTAAGTATGTGTGACTCATTAGATCATTGATTCGTTTCAATCGCTTGTATCCCAAAGATTTTTGCTCAGTTGACCCATTTTAATTTAATAGGAAAAATTTACATAGTTTCCGTTCTCGTAAAGACTTTGAGTAGGAGCTTACCTTTTATTATATGGATCCTTAGCTAATCATGGCCATGGTATTATCAATTCAGTCAGAAGCCGAAAATGTATTATCATCTTATTTGCAGTTTTGCTACCAGTCCAGCAGTAACGCATACATTATCGTAATGTGGGTATACATTACAAATTAACATATGATAGCGTGCAATTTCTCCCAACTCAAGCGTCCATTTCAATTGTTTTTGGGCAAATGTATATTTCATATACAGAATTCATAACACATTATGCATTGGGAAATGTTGACATTTGGCAGTGGGCTATGTAAGATAATGTTTAAGCTATGTCAATATTGCTTATTACTCAGTATACTAACAATAATATGTGCATATTGAGAGATACATATAGGCGCATTATTTTATGGTACAGTAATCAATTTACATGAAAAATAAAAATTTCAACATAATGTCATAATGCTCACGGCAGTGCTGATATAATTGTGTATTATAGTTACATGATATAATTATAGTTATAAGCAGAAGAAGACTAGTATCTTGGTGAATTTATAAGACATAAAAAACATATATATGATCTTGTTCTGACTAAGGACTGTTGTAGGGAAACGTGAGACAAATTTTGCCGACGTTGATGTAACACCCATTGATGAAGGGAAGCTCTTCAGAGTTTGGATTGCTACAGATATTTTCTCACAAAAATGTTAATGAAATAACAGGTTTTATTTCCGTAAATATTGTAATACCTGATCTATTAACTACTGGCTTCCTGTCGGTTTTATGTTATATATAAATTAAGTGATTCACCACCATCATAGAGTCATAATAGATAACTGTGCTGTGCTGTCAGTTTCAACTCATAAAACCTTAGTAGCTAAATTTTGAAACATCCCTTTGTATACCTTCTTATTTCTTATTATGACATTTCTGTATAAATAAAGTATATCAGTCACAGTACGCCCTAACCATAGCGCCGGCAGAGGTTTAAACACGTCTCATTAGTGGTTCAAGCGAAGGCACGGACACTTCAATAGAACCGTTTTTTCCCCGAAGGGTAAAAACGGATATTTAGGTTCCTGCCGAAGCTTGAACCACCCTTAGGGCCTTTGCCGGCTAAAGGTACTGAGGAAAAAGCAGCCGAGCGCTGGTAACCGGGCGACACTAGTACTTGACTGGCGCGCCAGATGGCGCTACTAGTCGAGGAATTCACTCGATTAGGGCCGAGTTATGAAGGTGTTAATCTCATTAGTGGTTCAAGCTTCGGCAGGAACCTAAATATCCGTTTTTTACCCTTCGGGGGAAAAACGGTTCTATTTAGTTGCTAAACTAAAACTATACTGTGGTCCATTTTGACCTTTTTAGGGTTCCATAGTCAACTAGGAACCCTTATAGTTTCGCCATTTTTGTCCGTCCGTCAGCGGATAATCTCAGTGACCGTTAGCACTAGAAAGCTGAAATTTGTTTGATATACATATTGGGTATATCAAACACGCCGACAAAGTGCAAAAATAAAAAGTGAAAAAAAAATGATTTATAGGGTACCTTGAGAAAAATACGGGAAACTAAGGAACCCTACGCTGAGCTTGGCCCGTTTTTTATAACAAGATGAAATGTCTGCCAAAGAATGTATTTTTTTATTAGGCTTATAGGTTGAAGAATTACTGTCTTGGGTGAGACTGTATCCAGAGGATCTGAGTTACATTTTGGTAACTTTTTCACTTTTTATACCACCAATTTTCATGTGAAAATTTTACAGCAGTAACATTTCCAAAAAGTTCCCAAACTATTCTATCTGCCTAAAACTAAAAACTATTCTGACTTGGAACTCCGGTTGCCGTTTAAGAAGTTTAACACTCTTACGGTAGATGTCGCTACGGGTCCCATTGACCTTAGTAGTGGAAAATTTCGCTGGCTTGGTTGAAGTCTTGGTGGCTCAGTTGGCAGAGCGCTGGAGTATCGATCCAGAGGCCGTGAGTTCAAGTCTCACCCAAGGCAGACATTTTCCACTTTTAAATTTATTCTAAGCCTATTCTACCTGTGTCCACAAATAATTAACCGTGATGATTTTTCTTATGGATACATTATCATTAGTGACATTCTTAAAACTTTCAGCGGTACCTTTAACCCCTCTCCACCCCGGAGATGCTAAAGTACTTCCTACAAGACAGCACAGCCAGTCTCGTCATATGCACCAACGAGCATGAGAGCATCCTCCGCCCACTGGCTAAGGATATTATGAAACCTCTGCTGGTCACTGGAAAGGTAATAAACTTCATTTTAATTCGACGACTGGTCTGGCTCAGTCGGTAGTGACCCTGCCTGCTAAGCCGCGGTCCTGGGTTCGAATCCCGGTAAGGGCATTTATATGTGTGATGAGCACGGATATTTGTTCCTGAGTCATGGATGTTTTCTATGTATATAAGTATGTATTTATCTATTTAAGTATGTATATTCGTCGCTTAGCACCCATAGTACAAGCTTTGCTTAGTTTGGGGCTAAGTTGATCCGTGGCCCAGCCACGACATTGGTCACGACAGCGATGAGCGGCAGCCATACGTGCGAATGAAAAGTCCCATAGCTGTGTCTCGCTCCAATGTATGGCGGCCGCTCACCGCTGTCGCGATTAGACCAATGTCGTGGCTGAGCTCGTAACTCGCTCGCGCTATCATCGCTTAAGATACAAAGATAAGATAAGATAGATAAAGTTAAAGTTATGAATACCATTTTTCCACTACCCAAAGGTTGCCTGGAAGAGATCGCTCTTTAGCGATAAGGCCGCCTGTTGTTTACCTCTGTAATAAAATTTATTGTAATGTGTGTGTTCCTATGTACATTTCTGAGGTTGTGCGATAAAGTGGATTTGTATTGTATTGTATTGATACCAAGTACGATCGGCAATAATCAATTTGTATGTTTGAGATAAAATATTTGTCAAAATTGTATTTTGTAGGACAAGGAGATAACTGCTCAGTTGTACCAACCCAACAATTCGTTCACAACCAAGGAAGAGGTGACGGACGTTGGGAGATCCAACTTGTGGTATGGAGAGAAGGACGCGCTACTTATCTACACTAGTGGTAAGTTAAGGCGAACTTGTTATATTGATAGACAGAATAAATTAAATAATCTGTGACATCGGCTTTCAAGTAATTCCAGCGTTTTTTTTATTTTTATCTGCAGGTATATTATCAAATTATTTGAATTCCTGGACTAGACCTCACGCTTGTCCATATTATTTTAGTTGTAAGTACATTTCTTTTGCGAACCGCCAAGGAGTGGAACGCCCTGCCTGTGTCTGTGTTTCCGCATGAGTACAATCCAGGTCTCTTTAAAGCAAGAGTAAATAGGTATCTCATAGGTAAGCGTGCTCCACCGTAGACCGCATCATCACTTACCATCAGGTGTGATCGTGGTCAAACGTCTATCATTTATACAAAAAAAAAAAGTCAGCATCAAATAGATACAGCACGTGAGCTTTCAGAAAGGCTTCGGATTATTATTTTCGCTTTTACCCGAAAACCGAAGGCCATTTTGAAAATATCACGAAGATTGTACATCGTTATAGCGTTTCACATGTGTTATACGATTAAATTAGGTAGTGACTTGTTTGCGGTTAAAATATTTGTAAGATCCTTTCGTCTTAATTTAGCGAATAGGTATTCTAAAAATATCCTGTACAGTCACCAACAATAGTAGCTGATCAAATAACGGTTCAGAAGTAACCACCATTCTGTAACATCTTAGCAAAAAGAGACTTGTGTCTACGTAAAAAACAGTGTACAGATGTATTTTAGCGCGAAAAACCTTGGAAACGTTCGTATTTGTCATGCTAGTTCAGTGAATGTCAGTACAGTGCGAAAAGGGTTTTTTTTATTCGTATAATAATGGCTTTCTGCTACCAGGGCACTTTGCCAATGTCAAGTAAATTACAGAGATATATAAAACAGTATAAGTAGTTTTTTTGCGAACGAGGCCTTCGCGATGCACTGGAGGATAGCTGGAGCAGCAGTACAAAGCATGATGGCGGCCGGGACCACGAACTGCCGAGTGATGTCCGTAAAATTGGTTATTCCTATCTCCAAAAGAATTCTTCATTAAATGCACTCTTTGCGCAGGCTATTCACTGCATAATATCCTATCAAACTTATACATTAAACAGCAGAATGCAAAAAATAAAAAAATATATCGGAGGACGATCCGCCATGTTCCATGGGTCAATCGAAAGTCCCGAAAAGGGTTTCCTTCGGAAACGTTCGTATTTGTCATGCTAGTTCAGTCAATGTCAGTAAAATCGCCATCAATTGTGTCGCTTAACTTCAAACCTGGGTAAATCCATTCTGCTTTAAGGTTGAATATATAAAAAATATAATATGATCTGAAAAATAATAAACCTTATAGCAGAATGGATTTACCCAGTTTTGAAGTTAAGCGACACAATTGAAATTGTCAACAATGTAAACAAATCATTCTATAAAATATCAATATTCTAGCACAATTTTATTATTTTAAAGGTTAAGGAGTATACTCGTAATGTGAGATGAATTGATTAAATAACACATGGATTTAACCAATATCTGATGAGTTAGAATGAAAAATAAAGACATTTTGACTACAAGGTTTGTTTACATTGTTCAATAGACGACGACTTTACATTTTCCGTACGTTTCCGTAACAATTCGAAGGCAAATCTTTTCGCACTACATCTGTACAGATTTATCTATATTTAGAAAAATATTCAGGACTTAAATTATAAATGCACACATCAATCGCAATAAAAAAATCAACAGTCATCAACTCTGGTCACCGTTGAACTCGAACCCACATCCTTGGATTGCGTTACCAATGGGTTCGATCTTGGCCAGAGTCGATCACTGTTGATTTTTTCATTGCGATTGTCTACATTTATAATTTAATTTGCGATTTATAAAGTGGTACCTACGTTCCACAAATAAAAAAGGAACAATCTACATGTTTATATTTCAGCATATCGGGGTTAAAAAATAGTACATTACTACAGAGGCCGGGACAAATGGGGTTGCCGGCCGAAGACATATAGACAGATAGGTCTGAGGCGGGCAACCCCATTTCCCGCCGAGGTATGTATAGTGCTTTTCTCAAACATGGTATGAAATAAATAAAGTCTACTGAAAATAGTAATTTTGGATGGCTGTATCTCCTAAACGGTGCGTCGTAGCGCAAAAATAATCGAATTTTCGTTCCCTTTAGTACCCCGTATACGCCTATAAAAAAACAAAAAATTAAAAAATAAATAAAAAAAAACGAAATTTTTTTTTTGTTCATACAAAAACGCACGCAAAATCAAATATTGTCTAGGGCCCGTACCAGTTGCAGTCGGCACGTCTATAAAGCCCCTTATAGTTTATTTTTAATTGGCTAAATACCTGGATGTTATGTCACAATTATCTGTGTTTGGAAATTAAAAAGAAGACTTTGCCGGCCTTGGCCTGCAAGGTTTGTATGAAATTCCATTATCTATCAATCGTCCTAGCCGCACCTGCAACGTCATACTTCGCTGCCAATTATAAGGCACATAACATCAATACTTCATACCATGTTTGAGAAAGGAATATTCAGGATAAGATAGATAAGATATGATATCGTTTATTCAAGTAGGATTTTACAACCTCTTTCAACACGTAAAATTACATTAAAATTAAAAACAAATATTAGATAACCAGTCTATTTTTGAACTCTTTCGAAAATCTGGAACACCAAATTAATGCAACTGACTTTCAAATTAATTTTCAGGGACCACAAGCAAGCCGAAAGGCGTCGTATGGACGCATTCCATGCTCAGTGCTCAAATAGCGGCTCTCCATCAAGCTTGGCGGTATTCCCGACAAGATGTAGTTCTTCATGCATTGCCACTGCACCATATACATGGACAGCTGAATTCTATGTTATCCACTCTCGCTATTGGCGGCAGGTAACTAAAATACTGATGAATTTAGCCAAAGCCTTTGAGTTCATAAATCATGCCGAATATAAGCTAATCTATTATTATTTGTGGAATATTGACTGCAGCCAGTATTTTACCCACGCAATCATTAAAATAACTCCAAAAATGTTTTTTATAAGGTAAACCGAGTAACTATCATCACCATAAATATATGGTGTGCCTCAGGGTTCACTATTGGGTGCATCGCTTTTACTAGTATTTGTAAATGGATAGTTTAAGTACAGTCTCTCACTGCTTAAATAGCGGCTCTCCACCAAACATGGCGGTATTCCCGACAAGACGTCGTTCTTCATGCATTGCCGTTACACCATATCCATGGACAGCTAAATTCTATGGTGTACCCTTGTTTCGCCGACAAACTTTTCATCGAATATCATTTCATCGACAACAAATCATCGAAAGTTTAGTTCGAGTAAAATTGTTTCGAGTAATTTTGTTTCAACTACTATTTATTTGAAATTTTCTTAGTTATTATAAATACTATTCAATGAATATTTTTTCATCGCTGATTCGTTTCAAAGTACTTCAAATAGCAGAACTACAAAACATCGCAATTCATTTATTCGACGTATTATTACAATACTTTCTCATTTGTCGTACTACACGTTAATAGATGTTTCTATTCTAGGAAACTTCAAATTGTCGATTTTATCGTGGCACATCACATATTTACGTCCATAATTAAACTATGACCACACACAAAAACACTTAGGTTATAACTGTGACCACACACAAAAACGTCCGGCTTACAGAGTAGGTTTAGGTTAGGTTAGAACTGTGATCACACAGAAACAAACGGCTTACCGAGTAGGTTTAGGTTAGGTTAGAACTGCGACCTACACTACAACCAATGGCTTTTAAATTAGGTTTAGGTTAGGTTAGAACTGTGACCACACACAAAAACGACCAGCTTACAGAGTAGGTTTAGGTTAGGTTAGAACTGCGACCTACACTACAACCAATGGCTTTTAAATTAGGTTAGGTTAGAACTGTGACCACACACAAAAACGACCAGCTTACCGAGTAGGTTTGGGTTAGGTTAGAACTGTGACCAAACAAACAGTTTACAAATTGTACAATTTTAGAAAGAAACATAATTGAAATAATATTATGCGTAATGAAATGAATTGTATTTAATGTAAAACAAAATGAAATGAAAAAACACGAAATGAAATACCACGATATAAAGTATACTCGGAATAAGTTATCTACGAAATAAAAGTCTACGGTTTGATTTTACTTGTGTCGATTGTTCTATGATATGAACTGTCGATGAAATGAAACTATTTGAAACGTTGTCTTTGAAATAATATTCGAACAAGTGTCTGTCGGCGATTCAAGGGTAAACCAAATTCTATGCTATCCACTCTCGCTATTGGCGGCAGGTAACTAAAATACTGATGAATTTAGCCAAAGCCTTTGAGTTCATAAATCATACCGAATATAAACTAATCTATTATTATCTGTGGAATATTAACTGCAGCCAGTATTTTACCCACGGAATCTTTAAAAAAACTCCAAAAATGTATTCTATAGGGCAACCCAAGAACCTATCATGACTATAAATATTGGGTGTGCTTCAGGGTTCGCTATTGGGTCCTTCGCTTTTCCTAGCATTTAAAATGGATAGTTTGAGTACAGTCACTCAGTGCTCAGATGGCGGCTCTGCATCAAGCATGGCGGTATTCCCGACAAGACGTCGTTCTTAATGCATTTGCCACCCATATCCATGGACAGCTGAATTCTATGCATTCTAGTTTAGTTATAGGCGGCAGGTAAAATCACCGACAGATCTGGGTAATGCCTTTGATTGGGTGAAGCATATAAATACGTTGCTACGGAAGCTAAATTATGAGTTTTCGTTGAATGCTAACAAAACCGTTACACTATTATGCTCTATTCCATCTTCAAAACAACTCGCAAAAAATTACCAAATGAAAAATACTAGTGGATGCTCGCTCCTAATTATTGGGAGTACCTCAGGGTTCAATACTGGGGCCTTCGATTTTACTCGTACTTGATAATGAGTAGTTTGAATACAGTTTCTCGACAGGAAGTTATTCAAAAAAAAAATATTTCAATGATTACCATAGAGATATTGCCAACACGTTTGCTACTTAATTTAATTTGACTTGATAAGTAGCAATACCAATTAATTTGTACAATCATGAATCTATTGATCTTACTCATCAGATTGCGGATGCTGCCCTCTTTTGTATCGCACACCGTATGGGCGCGTCTACTCGGGATGGGCGAACGGGAAGACGCTAAAGGTATATTTGAACACTAATTCAGTAATTTTACGGTAGATGTCGGCAAGCGCCTCTTTGTAATATTCCGCTACTTTCTTAGTATTTTTTTATGGAATAGGAGGCAAACGAGCAGGCAGGTCGCCTGATGGTAAGCGACCACTGCCGCCCGTGGACACCCGAAACGGCCGAAACACCAGAAGTGTTGGAGATGGGTGTACGCTCTTTTCTTGAAGGTTTGAAGATTAGCGTTTTTCAAACTGTTGGGTGCGCCCCCGGGCACATATCAGGTGATATCACACATTACGTAAGGGTGGAGGGAGGACATGGACATTTAATTTTTGACGACAGGGGCGTGTTTAAAAAAAGTTCGGGAACCCCTGGCTTCGGTGGACTCTAAGCGTTAAAGCAGGAGATGTAGTAATAAATAAATATTATAAGGACATTCTTACACAGATTGACTGAGGCCCACGATAAGCTCAAGAAGGCTTGTGTTATGGGTACTCAGACAACGATATATATAATATATAAATACTTATATACATAGAAGACATCCATGACTCAGGAACAAATATCTGTGCTCATCACACAAATATGTGCCCTTACCGGGATTCGAACCCGGGACCGCAATAAAAAAGAATATTGGAGTTGAGCAAGCTTTAATAGCTCAATTTATCGATTGTGTCATATACTTGAAAATTTCGACCCTTGCCACCGTGTCCGAATGGCCGAGTGGTTTAGGCATCTGTCGCGATAACGGAGGACGCTGGTTCGAATCCAGCTTTGAACACTTGGAGCCCTTGGTCACTTTTTCTTTGTATATGACATTGCGGCATGCATATGAATCTGCGGCATAAAGACAGACTAGCTATTCCGAGTAGCAACTTGCAAATGAGTAGTAACAGCCCGCATATGACAACTATGTGGTGTGGTGACGGGTTAAGAATTTCACCACCCCCTTTCTTCCCGTGGGTGTCGTAGAAGTCGACTGTGGGGTATGGGTTAAATTGTGGCGTAGGCGAGAGGCTGGCAACCTGTCACTGCAATGTCACAGTTTCGTTTTCTTTCAACCCCTTATTTGCCAAGAGTGGCACTGAAGCTTTAGTAGTTTCATGTGTTCTGCCTACCCCTTTATGGGATACAGGCGTGATTGTATGTTATGTTATGTATATTTTAGTTATAGTTTTTATTTATATTTTTTGCAATACCCTAACAGGGTCTCATGTTGTGTTGTGCCTTACCTTTTATATCTGCCACGTGTAATAATTATGTACCAACATGGAAGCAATAAAGAATTGAATTGAATTGAATATTTCAGTCAATTTATCGAGTTGTCATAGTATAGAAACAGAAAATGTAGCGTTGTTTTTGCTAGTTCCTGATTATTTTTAACAATTTGATATAATTTCCAGTGACCGTATTCCACGGAGTGCCTGCAATATACGCGCGCCTTGCCGCCGACCACGAGAAGATGTTCCAAACGCCCAAAACTGCGGAATACGTCAAATCCACGCTGCAGAAGATGAGACTCATGTGTGCCGGCTCCGCGCCGCTGCCTGAGTCGCTGTTCCACAAATGGGAACAGGTGAGAGATGTTCCATATATGGTACATTTATAAAACGTCAAATCTACGCTTTATAAGATGAGACTCATGTGTACCGGCTCAGCGCCGCTGCCTGAGTCGCTGTTCCATAAATGGGAACAGGTGAGAGATGTTCCATATATGGTACATTTATAAAATACGTCAAATCCACGCTGCAGAAGATGAGACTCATGTGTGACGGCTCAGCGCCGCTGCCTGAGTCGCTTTTCCATAAATGGGAACAGGTGAGAGATGTTCCATATATGGTACATTTATAAAATACGTCAAATCCACGCTGCAAAAGATGAGACTCATGTGTGCCGGCTCAGCCTCGGTGCCTGAATCGCTGTTCCATAAATGGGAACAGGTGAGAGATGTTCCATATATGGTACATTTATAAAATACGTCAAATCCACGCTGCAAAAGATGAAACTCATGTGTGCCGGCTCAGCCTCGGTGCCTGAATCGCTGTTCCATAAATGGGAACAGGTGAGAGATGTTCCATTTCTATAAATGCGTATCAAAGAGGATCAAGTATTATAGAGAGTTACTGTCAAAGTAAAATATGTAATCACAGTGCATAGACTGCCATCTCTCGACACAAGTTTAAAACTTTTAAACCTCAGTTTTGACAATTTGGCCCATATTCTTAGCTTGATATGTGTTAAAATTTTGTTTAGACCACCGTACCTTTTTCTATATGGTTCTGAGGTACGTTTTTTTCTTAGACTTGTAGCTGTCTATACGGAGTTACATATGTCTTTGGTATTATCCACCCCGTGAGAATAATAATGCTTTTTAAGATGCTTTAAATAATGCTTTTAGAAGCTAAATGCGTCATTTACTCTTTCAGATATCCGGCCACCGTCTCCTCGAACGCTACGGCATGTCCGAAGTGGGCATGGCGCTCTCCAACGCGTACCGGCCGATCTCGGCGCGTGCGGTCGGATGCGTCGGCATGCCGCTGCCTGGCGTTTCTGCGCGGATCGCTGCTAATGTCGACGGGGAGTTGAAGCCTGTTGTGACTGTCACAGCGCCACCTGTGGATACCACGGTAACTATACACTACTATAGGGAAGATTTCTAAGTGAGCACTGTGTTCGTACCGAAGGATCACGGCGCGTGCGGTCGGCTGCGTCGGCATGCCGCTGCCTGGCGTTTCTGCGCGGATCGCTGCTAATGTCGACGGGGAGTTGAAGCCTGTTGTGACTGTCACAGCGCCACCTGTAGATATCACGGTAACTATACATTACCATAGAGAAGATTTCACTATAGGAGCATTTCTTTTCTTTTTGCCACTTTTATGATTTTTGAAAAAATTACGCTATTTCTACTCAGAATCACTAGCTTTTTTAATCCTAGTAATTAAAAAAATTGTCCCATACGATTTTTTCTTATTTTGTTACCATTTTCCGTACATGTTGTGTGGGGTAACAAAAGAGGAAAGTAACAAAAATGTATGGAAATTCTGGGACACTTTTTGTCTCCCTTTAAGATTGAAAGTACTCGTAATTCTGAGTACAAAATAAAAAAATGGCAAAAAAAAGAAATGCTCATTAAGTGAGCACTGTGTTCGTACCGACGAATCCCGGCGCGTGCGGTCGGATGCGTCGGCATGCCGCTGCCTGATGTTTCTACGCGATGTGATGTATCGGTCACAGCACCTGGAACTGCACAGTGTTATAGAGAAGATTTCTATTTTTTCTTGACCTGTTTTTTTAACGCAAGCAAGAAACTTTCTTTTCAGTACAGATGGTGTTTTTTTACGCACTTACTAGTGCGAGAAGTGGTTCATTATATGCCAGGTCGAAACTTCAGAGGCTCATCTGTACTGAAAAACGTCGTACGATACACGTGCGAAAAGGAAATTCGTAACTCGTGTCGATTTAAAACACTCCCTTCGGTCGTGTTTTAATTTATCGCCACTCGTTTCGAACTACCTTTTTTACGCACTTGTATCGTAATGTACTATTATTAACCGAGAACAATAAGTCCTATGTATTTGCGCCCATAGATAAATAAATATATTGGGGGACACCTTACATAGATCAACCTAGCCCCAAACTAAACAACGCTTGTACTATGGGTGCTAGGCAACGATATACTTACTTATATAGATAAAAAACATACGTGTATACAATTATACATAGAAAACATCCATGACTAAGGAAAAAATATCTGTGCTCATCACACATATAATTGCCCTAGATTTAGGGCAGTATAAGTGATAATTTTACGAATGGCTTACAAAAATGTGACAAAACATTGCCTATCATCCCAGACTGGCAATATTGCGCATGGGTATGGTGTCTAAATTTGTGTATATTTTTACAGATATCTTTGGAACAATGTACTCAGGCCTCTAAGGATAACAAAGACACCTGGACGACAGCAGAAGTGACTAAGCATATGGACACTGATTGTCAAGGCGAGCTGCTGCTTAAGGGTCCTGGAGTGTTTACAAGGTCAGTCGTTATCAGTATCGACCCAGAGCCTATTGACCCTGTCATCTGGGTGGCCTAGCGGTTTAGGCATCTGCCACGAATGCAGAGGACGCTGCTTCGATTTCAGCTAGGCTTGTGTCGTTCACGAACTATGAACTGTTAGGAATAAAATCCCATCAATGACCGAAATGAACTGAATCTTTCCATGCTCTGAGAATCGGTCTTTGCTCATTTAGTTCAGTATAGGATCGGCGAGCGCGAGCAGTTTGGATCGAGAACGAGTTTGTGACTGCGCCGACCGAGAGCGAGAGCTACTTAGCAGAGCAACTCAAAAACATCAAGTTTTCATATTAAACTTCGGTTACTTACAACCTTTCGACCCGGAATGTTACTATCTGTGGACTATTCGTAACATTTTGACACTATTCGGCCCCATTCGTTCTGATCTTTTTGACCGCAGTGGTCGCTGGTCTGGCTGAACTAAATGAGCAAAAGACCTAAAAGAGCGAACTAGTTCGTGGGAGCGATTGAACGAGATCGGAGCGCTCCGATCAACGAACGAAACTGCACAAGCCTAATTTCAGCATTACCGGCCCTGGGGATCGATTTTTGAATTTCGAATTTCGCCGTTCGAAAGTCTGTGGAAAACGACGTAATTGCTATTTTTGAAAAAGGACGGCTAGTAATTTTAAAACTAGTGGTAATGACCACTCGTTTTCGATTCTGTTAGTAGAATTTATATCGCTAGTAGTGGAGATATTATTGAACGAATTTCACGAAACTGAATGGCCGAGATTCAAAAACCGGCCTGTAACCTGAAATCTTCACGAGGCTGAGGCGTAGGGTTAGAGCCGGCGTAGCTTTATTTGACGTTCATGTGCGCATTGTAATATGCCTAAGGTACAGCGGGGCAAACCTCGACCTGGGGGGCAAATGTAACTGTTCCATTCTTTCTATGTTTTACAATGTTTGCATTATTAAATAGAGTGTCCACCGGTTATATATGGTAGGCGTGTTCAGTGGACACATGTAGAACTCAACATCATAGTGTAATAATGGAAAAAATGCATCAGGTATAATGGCCCCCCAGTCGAGATTTGTTCATTTTCATTTTTTCATGGTACAGTCAGCAGCAGAAGTTCCGTAACGAGCAAGGTGTTCAAAATGAACTTCACACGATCTTATTTTTAAGACAATAAGAGCGTGTTAGGATCATTGAGAACACCTTGCTCGTTACGGAACTTCTGCTGCTGACTGTACACTAGACCTTGGTCCTTTTTTTGTTTTTACAATTTTATATCTCCAGAACAAAGGAATTATCTCATGTGCTTTCTGAAATTTTCGAAAATAATTCCAACTGTATTAGAAGCTTTCTTCTAATTTTACATCTGTTTTGCAATTAATATCCAAAAGGATATTCGCAATGTTCATTTTATTTTAACATTCTTAAACCCTTAGATACTACAACCGCGAGCGCAAATCGGACGATTTCACCGACGACGGCTGGTTCCGTACAGGAGATACGGCTTCCTTCACAGACTTGTTCAGGATCCTCGGCAGAACCTCGGTGGATATCATAAAAACTGGTGGATACAAGGTATTGTCTTAGTTCTTCAATGTATACTATGAATAGTAGGGGACCTGTGGTAGAACCCTGTAGCACTCCCGACGGGTCTTATAGGTTACTTGACCCTTTTTTTAAATCTCTCTTATATTATTAATTACTGTTCAATGAACCGAAAAAAAATATTGCCAAATTTTATTGTGACTTGAAAACCGCAAAAAATATTTTTAAAGTATACTATTATTTAATCAGGCAAGAACAACATCTGCCATGTTTTTTAGATTCTTAATTGATAATGATACCACGACTACACAATACAACGTACTGACTGTGTCATACGAGGTATATAAGCTATGAATAGTAGAGGACCTATGTTATAACCCTGTGGTACTCCTATGCAATGACGTGAAATCGGACGACTTTACTCCTGACGGCTGGTTCCGCACAGGAGACACAGCTTCCTTCACAGACTTGTTTAGGATCCTCGGCAGAACCTCGGTGGACATCATAAAAACTGGTGGATAAAAGGTATTGACTTAGCTCTTCAATGTATACTATGAATAGTAGGGGACCTGTGGTAGAACCCTATAACACTCCCGACGGGTCTTATTAAATAAAAGGTGCTGTTACTACAATGGCGGTAAACTAAGTCTCACTCTAGGCAATAAATTTAGAATCTCAATTAATAATGATACCACGACTACACAATACAACGTACTGACTGTGTCATACAAGGTATATAAACTATGGATAGTAGAGGACCTATGTTAGAACCCTGTGGCACTCCTACAATGATGTGAAGACCCTTGGTTCTGTATAGGCGATGTACGGCTTCTTACACCGACTTATTCAGGAACCTTGGCAGAACTTCCGTTGACATCATTAACACTGGTGGATACAAAGTAATGTTTTATCCTTTTTTGGAAACACATAAGTCTACATTACATGAACAAACGATCCATAGCTAATTAAGCCTTGTAATGCGTTTATGGTTACAGCCATAAGTGATTCAAGGTATTTATATAAACAATGAATAGTGTAGGACCTACGACAGAGCCTTGTGGCACTCCTTCACAATTAACTGAATTCTCTAGATAAGCTTTTACGTATACTATGTGTACAGTATGTGTTTGTTCTATTGGTAGGATATGTAATGACGACATTAAGTTATTATTTAGCAACCGTCATGTGTTCATAGTATTCGCATGTTCACACAGTCGATTGCTTGAGGAAAGTCAAAAATTTTAAAGACTGTTTTTTTAGTAAATTTTGTGAACATGAAATATTAATTTTGTAGATTATCGTGTAACTATTCTGAATGCTAATTTCTTTGACCAGGTGAGCGCTCTACAAGTGGAGTCTGCCATACTGGAACATCCCCGCATCGCTGACGCAGCAGTTCTTGGGATCGAAGATCAGAGCTATGGAGAAGTTATCTCCGCGGTCGTTGTTCTAAAAGACCAGGCTACCATGACTCTGAAGGTATGTTTCACTATACACACAATATTAATAAATTCGCTCCTAATTTTTAGAACACTCAAAAATTAAAAAAAAAATGTAAGAAGCTCCATTGACCAGATCCAGTTTTAGATAGGTAAGCCATCCCTAATGCTTGCATGCAGTAAAGAATAGTACATTACCATACAAGTGCGGAAAAGAGGAAGTTTGAAACGAGTGGCGATAAATTAAAACACGTACGAACACTCGTTTCATGAATTTCCTTTTCGCACGTGTATCGTACGACGTTTTTCAGTACAGATGGCCCTCCAAAGTTGTTACCTGACAAGAAATTAACCATTTCTCGCACTAGTACGTAAAAAAGTACCATCTGTACTGAAAATGTATAATTAGGGCATTTTCAGAATTTGGGACGCCCCAATTAGCGTAAGTTGTCAACAAAAATTAACTCGCTGTCAGTTTTGTGACGACAAATTAAGCATAAATCTGTCTAAAAATTTACTTTTTTCACATTATGAATGTAGATTATCGCTTAAAGTTTATGTAGTTAACACAAAAACTATATTTTTATAGAAATTTCATGCTTAATTGTCGTCACAAAACTTGACAGAGAGTTAATTTCTGTTAGTTAACAACTTACGCTAATTGGGGCTCCCATTTCCTGAAAATGCCCATCAATTTATTAACATTGTTTGACAGGAATTGAAAGAAGATGCCAGCAAGCGTCTCGCGCCGTACCAGATGCCGAGAAAACTGCTAGTGGTGAAGGAAATGCCAAGAAACGTGATGGGGAAACTCGACAAGAAGAAAATTAGGGAGCTATATGGACAAGAACTGAAGATGTAAATGATTAAAGCGGCCATTTTTGTTTTCAAAGTTGTCCACCCCGCTTTTTGGCTCAGTCGGTAGTGACCCTGCCTGCTGAGCCGCGGTCCTGGGTTCGAATCCCGGTACGGGCATTTATTTGTGCGATGTGCACAGATATTTGTTCCTGAGTCATGGATGTTTTCTATGTATATAAGTATGTATATCGTCGCTTAGCACCCATAGTACAAGTTTTGCTTAGTTTGGGGCTAAGTTGATCTGTGTAAGGTGTCCCCAATATTTTTTTTTTGTAACATGGGTATTTTTTACGCGATTCACTCAGAATCGCGAGGTCTTTCGATCCTGATAGGAGAAAAAAAATGTCCCAAGATTTCCATACATTTTTCAAACCTTCCAATCCGTTACCGCCATACAAAATGTATGAAAAAGTCGTAACGGAATGGGAAAAAAACCTCGGGACACTTTTTTCTCCTATTAGGATTGAAAGAGCTCGCGATTCTGAGTGGAAACCACATAAAAATTTTCAAATCCAGAAAAAAAGCTGGGTGGATAAATTTGAAAAAAATGGCCCTAATACTCAAGGAGAAATGGTACTATATTTTCAGACATACTGCCTGGCAAAAAAAAATGGAAATAATAGGGGCGCCACCGTGTATGTAAACCGCGTTGCATGTGGCAACTATTTTGACACTTCTGTATTAGAAAAGTGTTGCTATGATAAAAAATATATTTCTACTCTTTTTTGCAAAGCTGTAATACACAAAGAGCAAAGGTACAAATGGTGATGTTTAGATAAGTTCAGCGTCGAAACATTTAGTCATAGATTAAATATAAGAAGATCATACCACCCCACACATTAAAATACGACCGCCTAAGAACGCGTATACACTACACCACTCATAGATGGCGACACAAAAAAATGCCTTGTAGCTTTCGATTATACTCGTAGATGGCGTTAAGCAGCACTTTTGACATAGATTTATGGCTCGAAAGTGACACTTAACGCCATGCTACAAATAATCTATGGCAACAAGGCATTTTCTGTGGCGCCATCTATGTGTGGTGTAGTGTATGCGCGTTCATAGGCGGTCGCATTTTAATTTGGGATGTACCGACTATTGATTTGGCCGACTACCGACTAGTCGGCGCTTGGGTGGCCGACTAGTCGGCTAGTCGGCCAGAACCTAATTTTCGATAAATTCACATTTTGAATGTCATTTTTGGTCCTTCGTTCGCGCTTTTCATGATTTTTTACAGATGTTCAAAGGTTCATGACAATATTTATATACATTTTCCATTTTTAATAACCGGCTCGGCTTAGTGGGTAGTGATCCTGCCTGTGAAGTCGATAATCCTAGGTAGGACATTTATTTCTGTGGTGATAACAGATATTTGTTGTTTTGACAAAAAAAGGAATTACTAATAGTTACATAATATAACCATAACTTTCAGCTGGTAATTTAATTTTGTACTGTTTTTCTATCACTAATGAAGTGCCGACTAATCGGCCCTTTTTGCCGACTAGTCGCCGACTAATCGCCGACTACAAATGTGGCCGGATAGTCGGCTTTCCCGACTAGTCGGTACATCCCTAAATTTTTAATGTATGGGATGGTATGATCTTATATTTAATCTATGATTTAGTACAAAAGTTATTCTTAATCTTATGGTTATGGTAGAAAATAAAAAGTGTCAACAAGTAGTGTCGTCTCGTTCTTTACACACATTTAAATAAATAAATATTGGGGACACCTTACACAGATCAACTTAGCCCCAAACTAAGCAATGCTTGTACTATGGGTGCTAAGCGACGATATACATACATATATACATAGAAAACATCTATGACTCAGGAACAAAATATCTGTGTTCATCACACAAATAAATGCCTTTACCGGGATTCGAACCCAGGACCGCGGCTTAGCAGGCAGTGTCACTACCGACTGAGCCAGACCGGTCTGGCCTAGCGCGTAGTGATCCTGCCTGCTAAGCCGCGTTCCGGGTTCGAATCCCGGTAAAGTCATTTATTTGTGTGATGAGCACAAATATTTGTTCCCGAGTCATGGATGTTTTCTATGTATATAAGTATGTATTTATCTATATAAGTATATCGTCGCCTAGCACCCATAGTTCAAGCTTTGCTTAGTTTGGGGCTAGGCTGATCTGTGTAAGGTCCCCCCCCAATATTTATTTATATTGATTTGAAAGGAATGATACTACAATGTTGCGACTTTTTAATTTCTCCTCTTGTTGTCAGACTACGCGTCTTCGCAAATGAAACGATAAATATAATATAAAATACGCTTTCAAACTGCCTTAATAATATTTAAGTACATAAATATAGTATTGAGAATTGTTTTAAATAAACTGTTATTATTATTTTCTATTTAAGTCACAAAATGCATTTATTGGTTGTTATTGTTGTTATAATTTAAAATAATATTCATAATAATTCAGACGTATTGTTATGTTAACATATCATACATATAAGTAATTTGTTGAATAAAATGCTTACATTTGTTTGAAATATAATTTTATTTCATAATTAATTCTCACTAATATTTTAACCCTAACATAGTCAAACAAAAATGTCACGAATGCAAGTGTGTCGCTTAACTTCAAACTTGGGTAAATCCATTCGGCTTTAAGGTTGAATATATAAAAAATATAATATTGATCTGAAAGATAATCAACCTTATAGCAGATAGCAGAATGGATTTACCCAAGTTTGAAGTTAAGCGACACAAGTGTTCTTAGCCATACTTGAAAACGTGATGGTTAATAGGGAACTTGACTGTAGTTAAATAAAATATATAAAAGCATCAGATAATTATAAGAAAAACATGGACAGAAATTATTTTTCAATCAAATTTCTATTTAATTCGTCAGGTAGAAATATATAAAGTAACTGAGTTGACCGTGACGTCACTGAATTTGATTTCATATAAATTCCATATTAGCAAGTCGTTCAAATTCGTTTTGACAGTTCTTAATAAGAAGCTGATTTGACTGGTGTACCCTTGTTTCGCCGACAAACTTTTCAACGAATATCATTTCATCGACAACAAATCATCGAAAGTTTAGTTCGAGTAAAATTGTTTCAAGTAAGTTTGTTTCCTCCAGGACCACCAAGTTGAATTCCTAAAATGTTGGATTTGCAAAAAGTTGAATTTGCAGGATGTTGAATGTTAAAATGTTGAATTTGCATTTTGTTGAGTTCTTTTTATGTCCAAATTGCATAAAGTTGAATTTGCAGCTTGTTGAATCCTAAAATGTTGAATTTGCAGAAAGTTGATTTTGCGGTATGGTGAACCCTAAAATGTTGAATTTCCATAAGATTGAATTTGCGGTAGGTACCTACAGGGTGTAGCAAAGGTCCCGAGTGATACTTTAACAGCTGATAGGGTTACTAATGACCCTAAGTGCGATACAAGTGAAAACATTTCGTAGTTCATCAGGGTATTGACCTTGTCGGCTGTTGAAGTAGGGTGCATTGGGGTAATTTCGAACGTCGTCTAATTTCGAAAGTCACATAAAATCACCATTATTTCCATCATATCAAGATTCCCCTTTCGAAATTACCCGAGTATTTCTGTATGTCGAAATTATCTCAGGGCATACAGAAGTATAAATGGCGAACTTAATGCTTTGAAACATTCTCTACCAGTCAATCAATGGTCAACCAACAGTCAACCAACCAGAAAGATTAAGTAGGTCTTTAGTGTTAAACGGTATTTGGTTTATTTGGTAATTTTTATGTGATTTGTTCAAAGAATCGTGGACTCTTTTAATCCTGATAGCCTGATAGGAGAAAGGAACTGTCCCAAGATTTGTTTTCCATTCCGTTTACCATTTTTTCATAGCTATATCGGTAATGGGATGGACAATCCCAAAAATGTCTGGAAATCTTGACACATGACAATTTTTTCTCCTATTAGGACCAAAAAGCTCGCGATTCTGAGTAAAAATCATATTAAAAAATACCCATGTTAAAAAAAGATTCCAGGAATATAAACTTGAGTTCCTAAAATGTTGAAATCCCGAAATGTTGAAAGTATACATTTTGAGAATTCAACTTTTTAATATTTCAACGTTATAAGAATTCAACATTTTGCGAAACTGAAAAAAATCAACATTCTGGGAAAGTCAACATTTCGGGATTTCAACATTTTAGGAATTCAACCTGGTGGTCCGGGAGGGTTTGTTTCAACTACTATTTATTTGAAAGTTTCTTAGTTATTATAAATACTATTCAACTAATATTTCTTCATCGCTGATTCGTTTCAAAGTACTTCAAATAGCAGAACTACAAAACATCGAAATTCATTTATTCGACGTATTATTACAAAACTTTCTCATTTGTCGTACTACACATTTATAGATGTTTCTATTGCAGGAAACTTCAAATTGTCGATTTTATCGTGGCACATCACATACGTCCATAATTAAACTATGACCATTGGCTTAAATCCTATATTAGAGTAGGTTTAAGTTAGAAGTGTGATCACACAGAAAAAAACGGCTTACCAAATAGGTTCAGGTTAGGTTAGAACTGCGACCTTCACAACAACGAATGGCTTTTAAATTAGGTTTAGGTTAGGTTAGAACTGTGACCACACAAAAAAACAAATAGTTTACAGAGTAGGTTTAGGTTAGGTTCGACCTGTGATTTACACAGAAGCATACGTATTGCAGCGTAAGTTTAGGTTAGGTTAGAACTGTGACCACACAAAAAAACAAATAGTTTACAGACTAGGTTTAGGTTAGGTTCGACCTGTGATTTACACAGAAGCAAACGTATTGCAGAGTAGGTTTAGGTTAGGTTAGAACTGTGACCACACACAAAAACAAACAGTTTACTGAGTAGGTTTAGGTTAGGTTCGACCTGTGATTTACACAGAAGCAAACGTATTGCAGAGTAGGTTTAGGTTAGGTTAGAACTGTGACCACACACAAAAACAAACAGTTTACAGAGTATGTTTAGGTTAGGTTAGAACTGCGACCCCACACAATAACGAAGCTTTTTTTATTTAAAGTAGGTTTAGTTTAGGTTAGGTTAGAACAGTGACCAATCAAACAGTTTACAAATTGTAAAATTTTAGAAAAAATCATAATTGAAATAATATTATGCGTAATGAATTGTATTTAATGTAAAACAAAATGAAATGAAAAAACACGAAACGAAATACGACGATATAAAGTATACTCGGAATAACTTATCTACGAAATAAAAGTCTACGGTTTGATTTTACTTGTATCGATTGTTCTACGATATAAACTATCGATGAAATGAAATTATTTGAAACGTTGTCTTTGAAATAATATTCGAAGAAGTGTCTGTCGGCGATTCAAGGGTAAACCGATTTGACTAGGAGGCAAGTAGCCTATTTGTCAATTTTATAACAATTCTTGCCGCCATAGACACCAGTCCGCCTAGCCGAAACAACAACCGTTGACGCTAGACGCCGATCGAAACGCAATCTGGCTCTGTCGAGTGTCGCGCCAATACGGATGAGCGATAGAGATAGTTAACTCCGATAACGATATTATCTTTATTTATATTTAGCCTTCTTTCCACATTCTTGTCTTTCTTCTTTACTATTCATTTCATTTGTCTTTTTAGTTATTTGTGGTCCCTGATAGGGTAAAGGCCTCCTCCAAGCTTTGCCATTTTACTCTGTTCTGAGCGGTGTCCATCCAGTTCCTTCCTGCTACCTTTACATTACAATGTCATCAACCCATCTTTTGCGTGGTTTCCCATCCTTCCTCTTTCCAGTGGGGCCTGGCCATCTGGTTGCTTGTAGAGTCCATCTCTTATCTTGGTATCTCGCCAAATGTCCAGCCCATTTCCATTTTTGCGATAGTGCATGTTGAAGAGCATCTGTCAGCTTAGTTTTCTTCCTTATTTCTTCATTTCTAGTTTTCTGGATCCACCTTAACTTCAAGATGCTCCTTTCCATTGCATGTTGACATGCGAGAATTTTGCTCTTTACCCTCTTGGTGTACACCCATGTTTGGCTGGCATAAGTTATTATCTTTATATAGATAAATAATATCAGCTAAGAAAGGTACTGGCTTCTTGTGACACGTGTAAAAAATAACTGATACCGTCTATAATTTATATTACGACACGTAACACACTATCATTTTATTAATTTATTATATATTGAATAGATATTCATCAAATGTCAATTTACTTTTGATTAAGCTGAACTATTATGCTTACAATTGAATCTTCCGTCCGTTAAAAGGTTGTGATATGATTAATGATAATGTATACTTAATTACTTACCGACCGGTTTGACTTATGTAATGACGCCAAGGATCCAACGACGCCAGTTAAGTTAAAATGCCTACAGAAGCCAAACGAATAATAAATCTATAAACTAAAGTAGAAAAATTTGGTATCATATCATGGTAAAGTTTCATCTGTATTATGCTTTCGTTTTCCTGATCAACTTTTGCCCTTGTTCTGGTCAAATATTTGAAGAAATCGACACAACTGAGCTGCACAAATGCGTAACCATGATAATAAGTCGAATGAAACTAGGAAATTTAACGGATGTTACTATAATCAATACCGACGTGGAGCTAGTTAAGGCCCTTCATTCTCTGCCGCGTCCTATAAGGTTTGTCTCCAGAAGATTCTACTGGCCGAACGATACTGTATTCAACGATGTCTATATCATTCAATGTGAGGACATCTCCTTGTTCACGCAAGCACTGGGAACTATCAGACGAGACCCCTTTTGGAATCCACGAGCGAAATTTATTATTATCATTGAGTACCTCAAAAATCTTCAAGATATATCGGATCTTCTTAAACTCCATCATATTTACAACGTCGCTCTTGTTGCCTACTCTGACGATCGAAATGCATTGGTGTATTCATTTTGTAATCAATACGATGAGTGTGATCGACCAATAACACTAGAACGGCGGTCCAATTGTTCAGAAATTTACAACACAGATGTCGACGACATGTTTAAATCCAAGGAGAAACCTAAACTCCAAGGCTGTCGTGTTAACTTTGTATCGCACAACTTCTGGCCTTACGTGTCTTTTGATAACAGGGACGCTATTGAAAATTACTTGCTAAGACTAGTCCGTAAACATGAAGGTATCACAGTCCAACTTCAAGATTACAGAAAAGTTGAACATTTTGGGTCTCGTCTAGATAATTTTTCGTATACGGGCATGTTGCATGAGATAGAAGCATACAACGTGGAAGGAGCTATAGGTGGTTACTCTCTAACTTATGACAGAATGTCAGACTTCGATTTCATCACCCCTTACCTGGTAGATCGTTACAAAATATTTATACATCGATCAGAACTGCTCAGTAAGTGGTCTGGAGTCTTGAAACAATTTGGTAAACGAACTTTATGGTTGATTTTTGCAACTTTCTGCTTCGTCTGTGTCACAGTTGCGATCATGGGAATATTCAAAAAGGACGTCAGAGATACTAGTAGGGATATCCTTATCGTCTGGGGTTATTTCTTGAGCAACATTGGCAAACTGAAGGTTAAATCAGGAGTAGCGTACAAGATAGTGTTAGTAAATGTACTTATCTACGTGTTCATCATGTCATACACTATTCAAGCATCCCTGCTGAGCGCCACTACGCATCCGATCCGAGGTTACCAACCCAACAGTCCCGAGGAAGTGATTTCAACCTACCAGTTCCTCATCAGTCCCCATATATATCAACATGTATCAACATATCTAGATGTGAACTTCAAAAACGTGAGCATTAAATGTAATTCGACTATAGACTGCATGATGAAGGTTATGGATGGTGACCGGTTATTTACAATAGCGTCAGATATTTACCACCAATGTTACATTTGGAAGTTTGCGGATGAGAACGGTAATACGAAGATTCAGACTATAAAAGAGCCAATGGGCACAGTTCTGAAGACTATGTACCTTCGGCGAGGGTCGCCTCTAGTGGGGCCCTTGAACAAGTTACTCCGAAAGATCCATTACGCAGGTCTGCTTGAACGGTTTGCAAGTAGATTGCATTTTACTGAACGCCTTAAGTACAAGTTTCACGCGCGTGGACAACGAAGGCCCCAATCTCTGACGGGGTTGAGGAGTGTATTCATGTTTCTGATTTATGGATACGGTATATCAGCTATTTCGTTTTTATTCGAATATTTACGATATGCAATTATGCATTCATGATTTTCTGTCAAAGAACCTACGGAGAAATTAGGTAGGTAGCGAACAAGTGAATTACGACAAAAAAGTTTTTCTCGGCATTTTCGCGCTTGTTATCTTATTTTTAATCAGGAAATTACACAGAATGCATAAAAAAAGAATCGAAAAAAAAATAAAGAAAGAAAGAATATAATCAAACGGAACTAATTAGATTAGGTTAGAACTGCGCCCCTTACAAAACTGCACTAGGACCGGAGATTTATATTCTATTCTTGATTCTATTCTAGATGTAGGTTAGGTTAGAACTACGACCGGTACAGAACTGAACTGCTACCAGAATAATTTTAAAGAAAAAAAAAACCGCCGCCATTGGGGTTCTGGTGAAAACTACTTGCGAATGTTGGATTATGTAGAAATGTGTACCTAGGTATTTTTTAAAACGGCTTTTAATACTTTAATTATTTGATGGCAACACAAATGAATATACGTATGCCGTTAAGGTTTGAGGAGTTTCCTCAATTCCTCATGAATTCGATTACAAGAAATCGAAGCTTGGCCAAATTTGACTTGAAAACTCAATACTCTTATTAACAAACATGACTAAATAAATGTCACTGTTCTGAACTTAAATGCATGCTATTCTTATAAAAATACCAAAGTTACTATAAGTGTGCCGTTTAGATTTAAGGAGTTCCGTTCTGATCTTCATCAGCATTTCCACTGCACCAAATGTCACTGTTCTGGACGTAAGTGCATGCTGTTCTTATAAAAATACCAAAGTCACTGTAAGTGTGCCGTTCAGATTTGAGGAGTTCGGTTCTGACCATCATCAGCATTCCACTGCACCAAATGTCACTGTTCTGCACGTAAGTGCATGCTGTTCTTATAAAAATACCAAAGTCACTATAAGCGTGCCGTTCAGATTTGAGGAGTTCCGTTCTGACCATCATCAGCAGTTCCACTGCACCAAATGTCACTGTTCCGTACGTAAATGCATGATGTTCCTTAAAAAACACAAAAATCACCATATGTGTGCCTTTCAGATTTGAGAAGTTCCCTCGATTTCTCCAGGATCCCATCACCAGAACTGGGTTCTGAGAAAAATGGGAACAATCTCTATGCATATACATTCAATCAAAAAAACAATTTTCAAAATCGGTCCAGTAACGACGGAGATATCGAGGAACAAACATTAAAAATAATACAGACGACTTGAGAACCACCTTCCTTTGAGATATTTGAGGCGGCGGTTAAAAATAGATTAGAACTGCGTCCCTAGCAACTGTAGTGTAGATGTCAACGCAGTTTTAAAAATAATTAATAATAAAGAGTCGAGACATTCAAACAAATTGTTTTTTTATTTTTTATTAGGTAATATAATTTCATGTTATTTGTCATTTTTAATTTACATCATAATTTAATACTAGTCGCGACGTCAGCAATAGCGTCGGCCACTCGGTCCGCCACGTCGGGCCTCGCGGTGACTCCCATAAGGCCGACGCGCACTGCCGCACCCGCCGTCGGGCCCAGCCCGGGCGTTATCATGATGTTATGCCTGTAAAATATTGGGGTCCTCAAAATCTGAAGAATCTGTGGATTCGATGCACATAAAGTCTCTGTCTGTGTCAGATTAATCCGCCCTTTTTTAGGGTTCCGTCCGCGGATAATCTCAGTTACCGTTAGCACTAGAAAGCTGAAATTTGGTAGCAATATGTATATCAATCACGCCGACAAAGTGGTAAAATAAAAAGTGGAAAAAATGTTTTGTTAGGGTCCCCCCCCCCCTACATGTAAAGTGATGATGATTTTTTTTTCATTCCAACCCTAACGTGTGATATATTTTTGGATAGGTATTTAAAAATGAATAAGGGTTTACTAAAATCGTTTTTTGATAATATAATTATTTTCGGAAATAATCGCTCCTAGAGGAAAAAAAGTGTGTCCCCCCCTCTAACTTTTGAACCATATATTTAATAAAAAATATGAAAAAAAAATCACAAAAGTAGAACTTTATAAATACTTTCTAGGAAAATTGTTTTGAACTTGATAGGTTCAGTAGTTTTTGAGAAAAATACGGAAAACTACGGAACCCTACACTGAGCGTGGCCCGACACGCTCTTGGCCGGCTTAGGCTTTTTTTAATTATAAATGGGACAGTTCAAACAATCTGTCAGTGTCAGTTTGAACTGTCAATTTGCATACAAATTTTTTTTAAGATTATGAATTTTTAAGACTGTCTGTGGGGAGCCTTACTCTTGGCCACAGACTAGTCAAAGGCAAAGACGTGGCCTACGATGGAGTGAGCTCGCCCAGAAGATGCCTGTTCACCCCTGATTTGAAGGTTTCCGGGTTGTACGAGCTCGGTAAATACAGCCGCCGGCAAGGAATTCTACTCCTTGGCAGTGCGCATAAAAAAGAAGATTCGGATACTTTCGTCGTTTCCGATATTGTATTTTTATCGAAATTAGTTCCGGAACTGGCATTTCTTAGCAGTGAACTTGCAAATGGCACAAGAATTCATAGTCGGGTAGTATATGGGCTCATTCATTTAGGTTTTATGTCTCTGTTGACAGAAACATGTTAGGCCTACTTGCACCAACCACTTAACTCAGGGTTAGCGGGCTGTCATCTGTCAAATTCCATATAAAATGGTGGGTTAGATTGACAGATTCCTATGAAGAATTTGATTAAACATACACTGCACACTCGAAAATGAGACATACTGTACATGTAAGGTAAACCGGGGCAAATCGCGACTGGGGGGCAAATGTAACTGGTCCATTTTTTACATTATTGCACTACAATGTTGAGACTGAACACGCCTACCATATATAATCGGTGGACACTCTATTTAATAATGCAAACATTGTAAAACACGAAAAAATGGACTGTACCTTATTTCAAATGTGACCTTGAATAATTGTGCAATGACAGGCCATTCGGGTCTAAAGGCCAAACTCAAAGATACTCAAACGACTTACTTGCTCCTAAACTGCTCCACGAACACATTACAATCCATCCCCAACTTAATCGTAGTGACAGCAGTCATGCGGTCCTCAGGTTTTCGCACGAGGAATCGGAATCCACATGTTCGCAGGCGTGCGTGGAAGTGAGCCGCAACGGCGGCGTGGCGCGCCCATACTCGCGGGAGAGATTCTTGGGCTAGGAGGAACAGGCAGGCGCGGAGGGCCCAAAGTAGGGGGGAGCTTAGTGTGTGGTGGTAGCTGAAAACAAAAGACGGGGAGTTAATATGCGTGTGTGTCTCCACCTTAGAACAGGCAAGTTCAAAGGGCCCAGAGCAGAGGATAGCTTAGTCTGTGGTGGTAGCTAAAAACAAAAGACGGGAAAGATAATCTAATAAATCTTTTTATGTTCGCGTGTGCGGTGACACGAATGTGTGTACCTACATCTTTTTATTTTTGTTCTATCACTACCTGTGAGTTCCTGTAATTGGCTCTTTGTTTCTTATATTTGTTGTATTATCTGTGTAAACAGCTGTTGGTACTCCTTAAATAAATAATAAATAATATGTTGTTTGTTTTTTATAGCGCACCTATACTCGTGTGAGAGATTCTGAGCTAGGCACAGAGAACCTCCTATAGTGCCAATATTGTAAATTTTGTGCGTGCTACAAATCACCAGTGCTTGGGGCGCGAGGAGCGGGAGGGGAATGTGTTTAGCGCGCTGCGATTGGTCGTTTCAAGGACGGCAGGCAGTCGCGCCAGATGAAAAGGGACAGAAGTATGACTGTCCCTCTACTGTCGCGTAAGTGGCCAGTGTAAGTTGACCTATGCCGGCTCTGAATAAATTATAAATATGACTTATTTGTGGAATGTAATACCGTCCGTTTTTAAATTTGAACTTCTTGTTACCTTTCCACACCATTTCACACTACAGGTGGACATCTTTAAGGCATCAAAATACCCTTTTTCAATTTTTTTATTGCGAAAAACACGAGCTGCTTTCGGGTCGGTTACTTGGTCGTTACTGATCGGGCACGGCGAGCGCCCGCGCTTATATCATGGCAAATACAAGTAAGGCTGGTGACCGCGAGTCGTCTTGTAATGGATGTCTATAGGGGTTGGTCTGTGGAGCTAGGTAAAGACAGGCACGGACGGCCCAAAGTAGGGGGGAGCTTAGTGTGTGGCTGAAAACAAAAGTCTCTTGGTTACACAAGGCATTGGTACATAGTGAACCCTAGCGTGAGCGATTGTTTCTTGCGAGAGGTACGTATGTGCGGAGAGAAAGGGTATGAGGTAAAGAAAAAGGGGCAATGTGTTTGACTGCGAATAAGCCACTTGGTCCGACAGCATAGTGGATCTAAGATGTTGAAAAAAAAGCGCTACGGGTCGACTGGTCGGACAAAGAGAATGAGGTTGAATACCTTGAATTAATATTGGCGCGACAGAGCCAGACTACCTTTCGCGGCGTTTCGTTTTCGTTTCGCGTCGCAGAAATGTCATTCGACTACGGGGCGAATAGACTGTCGGACCAACACGCCTGTAGGACAAGCAGCAGCCTCAAGAGAAAATATGTAAGTACACTTACAAGAAATTATTGTCATAACATCTCCACTGCCGCGCTAAAAGCTTTATATCGAAGTAGAACGGGGGATTGGTGCTCCTGCTGAATATTTTTGTCCTGAAATAAAAAAACAACTTTATCAATTTACCGAACATTATCCCGTGACCGTATCACGAACACGTGTCAGTACCGTTAATGTGGACGTCTTTTGTTACGCGAACAATTTGTTATAAGCTGCAGTATGCCATAATCCATTCCGAACACTGGAAGAAACTGCCGGACACAGAACAACTGGTTCAATGCCACGTAGTCCATCGCCATGTCACAAGTGTGGACCCAAGCGCGGATCCAGCTTCGTGCCCAGGGGGGGGGTCACGTGGTCTATTTGTATGGCCAACCTAGGCTCCAGGGAGGGGACCTCCCCCTGGATCCGCGCATGTGTGGACCCAGCTTTATTAACCAGCACCTTACTTGGCTGTAATATATAATATTTCAATTTCACAAGGCGCCTTTCCAGATCTTATGAAATGTAGCAAAGTCATACCGCTTTTTAAATCGGGTGATTCGAGTGATATAACCAATTTCCGTCCCATATCAATACTTCCTGTACTCAGTAAAGTTTTTGAGAAGCTAATGTTAAATGATCTACTGGGACACTTTAACAGACATAGATTACTTACAAGCAAACAGTTCGGTTTCACAAGGGGCCGCTCCACGACCGATGCTGCTTTGGGAATTTTCTTGTGATGCAATTGGCATATTTTGTGATCTATCAAAAGCATTTGATTGTGTGGATCATGGAACGCTCATTTTGAAATTAGAACATTATGGTTTGTCTATAAATGCCCTAAACTTAATGTCTTCTTACCTTAGCAATAGAACACAAACAGTTGTTGTTAACAAAACTCGCTCTAGCGGGACTGTAGTCCAATTAGGAGTGCCACAAGGCTCTATTTTAGGTCCATTCCTGTTTTTGGTTTATATAAATGATTTGCCACGTATAGTAGAAAACTTTTGTGAAATAGTACCTACTTTTTGCTGATGATACATCACTGCTTTTTAATGTTGACTGAAAATCTACGGATTACAATGTAATTAATAGCACGTTAGCTGATGTACTGCAGTGGTTTACTGTCAACAATTTACTTCTTAATTCTAAGAAAACAAAATGTATTAGATTTTCTCTGCCGAAGGTTAAACCAATAGATACAAAAATACTTTTGAATGATGAATGCTTAGAGATGGTAGATACAACACTGTTCCTTGGTTTAACATTGGACAAAAATCTACAATGGAGTCCTCATATAAGAAAACTAGCAAACAAATTAAGTTCAGCCGCATACGCCGTTAGGAGAATCAGGCAACTGACTAATGTTGAGACAGCTCGCCTAGTATATCATAGTTATTTCCACAGTGTAATGTCATATGGTATTCTGGTTTGGGGCAAAGCAGCTGACATACAGACTATTTTTGTATTACAAAAGAGAGCCATTCGTTCTATTTACAACTTAGGAACACGTGAATCAGTAAGAGAACTTTTCAAAGAAATTAATATCTTAACTGTAGCTTCCCAATACATCTATGATAGTATCATTTATGTTGTTAAGAATTTAGACTGTTTCACTAAGAATTCTGATGTCCATAATTATAACACTAGAAACAAAAATAAGCTTGCCATAAAGAAGTTTCGTGTCCGCAAAGTACAGAAATCATTTGTTGGGCAATGCATTCATTTTTATAATAAGTTACCTGACACTGCTTTGAGATTACCCCTCCTAGCTCTTAAGAACTACTTAAAAAAATCGTTGATGTTAAAGGCTTATTACAGAGTCGAGGACTATTTGACAGACAAACATGCATGGCCCGAACCAGAAACTATAATAAACGAATAGCTATTTAAATAATTGTATTATGTGTAGAGGACACAGTTCAGATAAGAAAGCACATCAAATATTTTATGTTATGTAATGTACATATTTAATGACATTGAGATTTATATTATCTTTTTCTTCTGTGACAATTTGATATGTTTTCTCTTAAGGAGAACGACGTATTATTAAGCCATAATATAATTTATTGAAATTAATTTTCATAGAGTACCTACCTAGTCTGTTAACATTTTTTTTGATGAATACTTTTGCATGTTAAATTGTATCTTGTTATTTAATGCATGTTAATTATAGATGTACCTAATGTTTTGAAAAGAAGTGGCCCGCCGAGTTTCTTGCCGGTCCCATAGTGGATACCCCCCTCCCAACTGAGGGGGGACTGAAATCTTCTCGAGGCTGAGGCGTAGGGTTAGAGCCGGCGTAGTTTTATTTGACGTTCATATGCGCATTGTAATATGCCTACTTGAAAAATAAATATTTCATTTTCATTTTTTTTTTCATTTTCATAATCATAACTCATGCAGTGCAGACGTAGTGCGAAATATTTTTCCCCTCACTAGCTCGGAAACACGTGTTTTGTCCTTTAATACCAGCAGGCAAAAACGCATTTTATCCACTAGTGGGTAAAGTAGTTTGACCTTGAATAAAATCAAATTAGCTGCTTTAAAATTGATAAAAGTAGGTGAATCTAATAATAAAGATGATTTACCACCTGTGGAACTACTGGAAGCAGTGATAAACGCATTTTTTGCGTTGTAGTTTCCTCGCTATAGTGAGAGGAAAAGTTTTGTGTTACACTCGGGTGCAAATGTATTTTACTTCTCGTGTGTTAAAAAAACTCGCAAGTTCAGGATTCTATTCTCGAACCACTCGCTTCGCTCGTGGTTCAACTATAGAATCCTTTCACTTGCTCGTTTTTCAATTCCACACTCGGCGTTAAAATACAAATTTGCCCCCTTTTATAACAAATAACTATTTCCCTCGTATTTTTACGGAAATGCACGAACGTGTGATGCTATTCAGTCAGTCTCAGTAAAAGAAGTACTAACGCTGACCGAACTAGGACGACAAATACGAACGTTTCCGAGATAATACGAAGGAAAAACATTTCGCACTACATCTGTACTAAGGGATTTGGACCTAGCAATTTGAGACAGAGAAGGAGGCCCCCTATAGGCCTTCTAAATTCCCTCTAGATCCTCTAGGCCCGGCCCTCTAGCACCTCTAAAGGCCCTCTAGGCCCGGCCCTCTAGCACCTCTAAAGGCCCTCTAGACCCTCTAGCCCCTCTAGGCCCTCTAGGCCCTCTAAAGGCCATCTAGGCCCTGTAAAATCTTCGCTGGTCTCAGGTCTTCGTAGTGATGGTGAAATAATAAGCGGCCTGTAGTTTTAATCTAGTTTAATCCGAATTGTGGAAGACAAAGAAAGTGGCACAGTGAATGTCGTTGGAGGCGGAATAACCGTAAGTTTTTAAAAAGCTCTAAAAGCTGTCAAATTTGAACTTATCACATTGCCATTTGTAAATTTAGATTTAACTAGAGATTTGAAATATTATTATAATTATACAATTCAATGAATATTTTATTTAAAAAATAGTCAAGTAGTATGTGAATGAATTAAAACATTACCAATAACATGAAATTAAAAATTGAATAAATTAATACTGAAGATTTATAAAATGCATAATGTCGACTCGAACAATACTGAATATTTTAATGAAAGAATATACAAATTGAAATGTCAACAGTTACATGATAATGAATTAGAATGAAAATGAACTATTATTATTAAATGTATAAAATTGAAAATTGATTTTTAATAACAAAAATAAATATCTTAACCTAACGAAGACAGGTAACAGCCCTCTAAAGGCCTTCTAGGCCCTCTAAATCTGGGCCTCCGTAACTTACTCTGCACGTGAGCTGAACGCTACAGGTGATACTCCAGCAGGGCCGCTAAGGGCCTTTTGACACGATGCATAAGTTCCGTCGATTCCCCACTCATCCATGAGCAAAGGTTCCGCCCCTAGAGATGCTACTGTGTCCACAAGTAATAGCGTGCCGTATCTGTAAAAGAGGATGGATTTAATACCTACAAGCAAAGACGCCTAAGAAAAAAACGTACCGCAGAACAGAACCAAGAGAACTGGACGGTCGCCTAGATGGCGCTACACATTTGGTTGACTCTCGACTAGGTGGCGCTAATATTAATATTTGACAATTACAAAACATATCATGTTAAGAATATGGACCAAATTGTAAAAACAGAGATTCAAAAGTTGAGACATTAAGATTTTGTCGAGAGATGGCAGTCTATGCACTACGAGACAAGTACTTAAGTGGACCCCTGTGACCAAAATTGTCAATGATGACGGCAACTACCGATTTCATTATACAGATTCGGATCGAAAGTAGTGCGACACCGCTCCTACTCTTCGTTTTTCAGCTAGAATTTTTTCAGCATATTTGAGTGTGTATTTACTTATGGCAAAGGTGTCCGAGCCCCTTCAAAGCCTGAAGAGTACCGGTAGAAGAGTCACCATGAGTGATGAACAGGCCAGCAGGTCGGTGCCGCTCCAACGCCGACTCCAACTCTTCGAAGGAGAAGGTGGTAAACGGTTCTGAGGTTGTGATTGACTCCACTCTGATACCTGAAGCAGAAGGAAACGAGTGGTTAGGAGGAATCAAGAAGAAGAACTAACGAGTTTATATAGTTCATTATAGAAAAATTAAGTTTGTCTTCGCTACCTTCACCTAACGTGGCCATTGTTGAGCAATGCCCTACCTTAAAACCCCGTTACCCTACCTTAAGAATCACCATCGCCTTTAATAACGTAGCACTATATTATTGCACACTACCTGTAATAACAGCTGCCCTCTGCTGTCCCAAGATACCCCGACCAGGCACAAAGAGTAACTCCCCAGGAGCCATCTAGTTGAATATGACCGTCTCCGTACCAGACTACCAGTGGCGTAGCGTCGATACAACTCGATTCCCAACGGATTCCCTAAAAATCTGCAATATCTGTAGAACCCAAAACACTGCAGATCTCAAAAACCCCCCCGGCTTTACCAATTAAAATCTTCACGCCTCGCCACCTCAACCCGCTGACGTCTAGTTCGCTTCCATCCATCCGACCGTGTGGTCTAGCTTTATATACCGTCGGCAGAAGAAGCAGGTGATCCATAAACCATGTTGTATTTTAATAATTAATTGTTAAGCTTGTATAGTATTAAGATTTCTAGTTTGTGGCAATAAACTTTTTTTATCTTTTTATCTTTATCTTTAAATGTTTATCCGTGAACGTATGAAACAATGTTTTTATACCGTCGCCGAAAGACGAAGGAAAAGTACAGGTATCTCCGAATTTTATAGCTTCGTCGAGCCACACGTTGGGCGCCAATGTTACGGGTTCATGACACTACTCACCGTATTTCCTAGCCATGTCATCCTATATTCCCCGACTGGGTACAAGGAGTAACTCCCCTGGAGCCATCAAGGTTGATATGACCGTCTCCATACTAGCATGGTCGGACCCACTCACGGCTAGCACCAACTTGCTTCCATCCACGCGAGCGTATGGCAGCTTTATAATACCGTGGGCAAAAGAACCTTAAGGTGTTCCATAGACCATGTTTCTGGGTAATCACTATAATATTTCCTAGCCGTGTCCTTAGCCCTATCATCCCAGATCCCCCGACTGGGTACAAGCAGTAACTCTCCCGAAGCCATCAAGTTTGAGATGACCGTCTCCATACCAGCGTGTCCGGATGCATCCATGCTAGCATCAGCTTACTTCCATCCGTGAACTAATGAAACAGTGTTTTTGTACCGTCGCCGAAAGACGAAGGAAAAATACAGGTATCTCCGAATTCTATAGCTTCGTCGGGCCACACGTAGGGCGCCAATGTTACGGGTTCATGATACTACTCACCGTATCTCCTAGCCATGTCCTTAGCCCGCTCATCCTATATTCCCCGACTGGGTACAAGGAGTAACTCCCCTGAAGCCATCAAGTTTGATATGACCGTTTCCATACCAGCATGTCCGGACCCGCTCACCGGTAACACCAACAGCTGCTTCAATCCATGAAAGCATGTGATAGTCCACTAGCTTTTTATAGGTATACCGTAAGCGACGAGGATGTAATCTCCAAATTCACGCGAGTTGGCAGGAAAGTTCTATAAGCAAGGTCTTGGTACTCACCATATCTCCTAGCCATGTCCTTAGCCCTCTCATCCCAGATCCCCCGACTGGGTACAAGCAGTAACTCCCCAGGAGCCATCAGGTTTGATATGACCGTCTCCATGCCAGCATGTCCGGATCCGCTCACAGCTAATACCAACTTGCTTCGAGTTTGGAAGGCGTACTGAATGCCGGTGCGGATGTCTTCTATTACCTTGAAAACGAAGGCAAGTTGCAGTTAAGTATGTCTGTTGAGGGTTCTGCAGGCGTAGCACACTAGTTCGATAAACTGTATCGCATCGGTGCGTCCCTATTGCACTTACAAATAGTGCGAAAAGACCGACCGACGTTATATCGTTCAGGCGACAATGCTTGCCTGTCGAGGGTATTTGTATTAACTACGAAATATGATAACTATGAGCAATTCTGTAGGAGTTTAGGATGACAGAATATATAGGGCAAGAGATGAGTCGTGGAGTAACTAAGTAAGTAAAGTTATTAATTAAAAACACAAAGTTTTACACACAGGCAATGTCCGGTGGTCTCCAAACTAGGCTAGGCCTGTATTTTGCAGCCCACCATATGATACAATTACAGAGTTAATTAAAAGTAATTAAGACTAATTAAGTTTTTTTATATAATTTTAGGTTTTAACATGTACCTAAATTCAATTTATTGTACAATGTTGTAATTTCCATACATTCCACGGTTCTTCTTCTTCTGCGCAGATTCCTGCACCCAAACACTGGAGTGAAGCTGATTACTGAAGAAATAATATCCTCAAGTTAGTTATTAATTTGGATCAAATTGTAACAATTTTTCTACCGAATTTTTCATTCTTACAGAATTAACAGATGGGCGTTCGAAGACCATATCAAGGTCACAGTCTGATGACGCCTGTTTAGTGTTTGATTACAGGAAAGTATTAGCTACTGAGAGAAAGAGATAAATACGTAACCTCACCAGCCCGCAATATAACTAAAATCGCATGCGATCTATCGCGCCGTATAAATGGGCCCTTACACTCGGCCATCCTGACAAAAATGTGTCCTCGTAACATATACTGAACCAGCTTAAAACATAATACATATCATCACGCCTGTATTCCCATAAAGGGGTAAGCAGAGCACATGGAACTACTCGATTTTCAGTGCCACTCTTGGCAATAACGGGGGTCAACTTAAAAACACTAACCAACAATAACGTACCTTATAATATTCTTCACACGCGGGCGTCATAACCGGCGCATCAAACGCCGCAGCCACGGCCGGGTATATGTCGTTAGGACCTGGCCCGCACAACAATGGCTTCGAAAACTGTCGGTCTCTTATTGTTGGAGCGGGTACCCGGAGTCTGTAGGAAGCCATTTCTGCAAAATATATACTTATTATCACTTTTTAAATAGTAAAAAACACTTTTTACATTACTATTTCGGAAAAAGGGCCTTTACTTATTTGCAAGACGCGAGCCAAGTCTCACTTTTCCTCCCTGCTACGAGTGATCAATGTGGAAGTCAACATCAATGACGAGTGTAAAAACCTATTTCAATTAAGTAACTACGATATGCATACTCAACTTAGAACCCAGAGGCGAGGCGGCGGCGTAATAGCATTTATTCAGAATAGCCTGTGTTTCACGAGACATACTATACCTACGTTATACTCCGAGTGCATTGTAGGAGAAATCGAGACACCTTATCAGACAAAAATGGCCCTCTGTGCAGTCTACAGGCCGCCTAATTTACCTAAATCCGAATATATTCAAGAAATCACGCGTATTGTCGGACTTTATCCAAGTAAGGAACCTTATTTACTTATAGGTGACATGAACATTAATATATGTGACCGTACTCCGATTCGTAACCAATACCTAGACTCTATGAGTGAAACAGGGCTTGATTGCGGCATAACGCAATACACACGTGTTAAAAAAAAGGTGACCTATTAACGAAAGGCATATAATTAACCGGGCAACTAAAATATTAAACGGGAAGTTTTTTTTTTTTTTTTTTTTTATTATAAATGGGCTTACTCTTGACCACAGACTAGCCAAAGGCAAAGACGTGGCCTACGATGGAGTGAGCTCGCCCAGAAGATGCCTGTTCACTCTTGATTTGAAGGTTGCCGGGTTATATGAGTTAAGTCGGGCATACAATAATATAATTTGGTTGTGTTTTAATATTGTGGCGACAAAAAAAATATATGAGCCTCAAATATTAAGCATCATTATTATTGAAAAAACGGCAGCAAATTTCAAGCGACAAAAATATTTCCGAGGAACATTAAACAATACTTTGGCGACTAAAATAATAATTGGCACCTAGTATTGTAAAGCGTAAGATTTTTAATATTTGTAGTCATATAGATGTTGGCACCTAAATAATTATACTTAGCTCATCGTTTAAAGTAGTATTTAAATTGCGAAGGCAACTAAAAAAATTAATGGGAAATATGTTTTTTTAAAAACACATATAAAATCGTTTTTTTTTTATGAAAACGGGTTGATGATGAAATGAAATACAGTCCCAGAGGCACCGTTAGGTACGACGACGAGCGAAGCGAGGAGGAGTGTTAGGTATCTTGCATCCCCAACACACAAGACTCATTATCAAAACAGAAATAGGAAGAAGATGGACAACTTTTTACTGCCTAAATATTATGCAAACAAAAATGGTAATACTCTTAATTTAGAAGATTATTTTGCTCATTAACATTATGCCAGCATTAGATTCGATATTATAAAATCTGCGGAACGATTTATGAAAAGGCATATTCTGAGTAAGGTTTTCCTGCCAAAAAAATGAATCTTTCAGAGTGATGTTAAGACTGCGTAAGACCGGCCTTAGATTCGATAGAGTAAACGTCATGAAAAGTTAAATTCATTGTATAGAGTCGAAGTTGCAAACACTCCCAAACACCTACAGTACCGGTCAAAAGTTTGAGTTCACCCTTTGATTTCGGTACAAATGAGTACTTTTGTACGATAATTATCTTCGGTTTGGTAGTCGAAATATGTTTTCAACTTATATTTATTGTTTTGTGGAGATTTGTTTTACTAGTTAGACACAATTCACGTACCTTTCTTTCACTAAAATCTAATAAACATGACGGCAAAATGCTAGTTATATTTATGGCCTTGCCTTTGCCACTAATTGAGACACATCTTTACACGAAACACAGTTTTAGCCAGATAATATAGGCCAAATAATTATTTAGCCTATAAGATTTGAGGGAAACAGATGTTAAAAAATATACTTAAATTGTTTACGAAACAAATTTTGACGTCTGAACTACAAAAAACTATCTCTCTAAAGCAGTCAATTGTACTGAAAACAAGGAGTGAACTTAAATTTTTGACCGGTACTGTAATTTCTTACCCATAAGTATAATATTTTGTCGACCATTATATTTTATAAGAATTCTTTTTTTTTATTAAAATGACAGCTCAGGTGATGAGTGCCGATGTATAAATTTTAAATGTACTTTTTATGTTAATTTGCTATATAAATATTTTAAAAGAACTGTATATTTTATATTAATAGATAGCCGTTTTCCGATTAAACTGTATCTCTTAAATTGTTTCCAATATAATAATTCAGTTGCCAAATAAATAGTTGGTACTCGCGTCTGAATAAACCGTAGCCGTAATGACATTAAAATGCCACCTCATATTGAAATAATTTGAGGCCCCATTTAAGTCGCCAAACTAGATACACAATACAGATTCTTACACACAATATAGATTCTTATAAATTGACATAAATGTAATTTGTACTGTAATCATGTTGTGAAATAAATATATCTAATCTAATCTAATCTATTATTTTTGATACCCATTTCTATGGTTATTTAGTCGCCCGGTTAAATACGTGCCTTAACGAAATCGTGCATAGACCATATTTTCCTGCGCGCGGCCACCCACCGGGAAGTACATACAGCTGTGATAAACAATGCGATCGCCGACCACTATATAACCGGTTGTATCTTAGTGCATGATACCAAAGTAAAAGTGCCTGCGTATAAATACATAAATAAGTTAGATGATAATTTATTGGAGTGTGAGTTACGTAAAATAGACTGGAACCCTGCCTTAAATTTTGTTTGTCCACGCGATATACATAAC
Source organism: Leguminivora glycinivorella (assembly GCF_023078275.1). NCBI lineage: Eukaryota > Metazoa > Arthropoda > Insecta > Lepidoptera > Tortricidae > Leguminivora > Leguminivora glycinivorella. Next base: position 8,711,105 of record NC_062992.1, on the reverse strand, counting down.
AAGTTAAATACATAACAAACAATTTTTGCGAAGTTTATAATAAATGCATGAAAAAATGTAAAGTTAGTACAGGAAAGCGGCATGAATGTAAGTGGATTAATAATCGGGTTATTAACATGTGTAAAAAAAATCTGAACTTTTTAAAATTTGTAAACAAGATGAGGAAAATAAAGTAAATAGAGTATTATATAATAAATATAGAAACTTAACAAATAAATACATACAAAAAACTAGAAATGATTATGTCAGAAAAGATATTATTAATAATTTTAGTTATCAAAAAAGAGTGTGGGAAATAATAAACAATGTTTGCGGCAGGGTCTGCAAGTCTGTTGATGAAGTAGTTACTAAGTACTTTAAGTACGATCCAAAACAATATGTAATACTTTTGCCTACGGTTTTGAAAATAATGTAAAAAGTATAAGTTCGCAATGTAACATCAAATTATTACCCGAGGCACTCACCAACAACCCACTGTATCTATGAGGCTAAAAAAAGCAACTAACGATGTAATATTAAAAATTATAAAACATATGAACAAAACAAAAAGTCCAGGTATCGATAACATACGGGTCAGAGATTTGTTATGTATCAGTGCGGAGATAACACCTGTCATCACGCATTTCATTAATGCATGCATTGCCACGTCCTTAATTATACCCTAATCAACTAAAGATAGGTATTATTAGGCCTATTCATAAGAAAGGATCCTACAATGATGTAAATAACTATAGACCCATTACTATCTTACCATGTATTGATAAGATAGTTGAGAGGTATATCGGCGATGAAATAACGAGTTCTCTTTCTAAAAATCACGTAATTAACGATAAACAATATGGGTTTCAAAAAGGCCGGAATACTTCCCAACTGTTGTCAACTTTTGTCAATGAGGTCAACCAGCAACTGAATGACAGAAATCAGGCCCCGTAGCCGAATGGCATTTCTCCGACGCCAAACGAAAGCGATACGCCGCTGGCTCTGTCGCGCCAATACGCAAGCGCGATAGAGATAGATATCTACTAGCGCTTCGTTTCGTGAGCGTTTCGTGAGCGATTGTGCCATTCGGCTAGCCACCCAGGTGCTGGTTGTCTTCATTGATTTTAGCAAAGCATTCGATTTATTAAATTATCCGACGCTTTTTTACAAACTAGAACAGGTGGGTATACAGGGCCCTTTGCTGGAGTGGTTCCGCGACTACCACAGGGACCGGAAGGCAGTCGTACGCATAAACGGGCAAGATAGTGACGCTATACTTACGCAAAAAGGTACTGCGCAAGGCTCAGTTTTAGGGCCGACCGAATATTTAGCGTATGTCAACGACATGTGTAGCCTCTTCACGAAGGGCTCTGTTCTGTATATCAATTTGCCGATGATACATGTTTAGTCGCCACTTAGTCGCATACGGCAAAAACATAGGTGAGGCTCAGGAGATGATGCAATATAACTTTGATATCCTATGTAAGTGGGCACACGATGTGGGCCTAGTTATAAATGCAAACAAAACAAAACTTCTGCACATACACTCTCCATATAATAAAAAAAGGTGACAACCCTATAATAATAGCTCATGCGCACCCCTGCTGGCACGGCGAGCGCGCGCGCGCCTGCGCGTGCGAGCCGCTCCAGCTGGTGGAACAACATAAATACCTACCTGGGCCTTATCATTAATAACAACCTAAACTGGAAGCCTCACATTGAACATGTGTGCGATAAGCTACGATCACTGCGTTGTAAATTGAACATACTTAAGTATAAACTTCCATTTAACATACTAAGATTACTATATCTGTCCCTGGCAGACTCGGTAATAAGTTATGGACGTACATATAAGACATACATAGATAACATTTACAAACTACAGCTTAGCATACTTAAAACTATTCTTCCAAAATACCTACATAAATTTGAAAACGAAAGTGATATCTTTAAACACTGTAAAGTAATGTCTGTCTTTGATAAAATAAACATGTCTATAGTACTTGACGAATTTGACAAAATAAAATTACTGTTAAGAAAAATTAGACATAAAAAATTACGTAACACTGTAGTTCAACCTAGATATATTCTACCAAGGTTCGTAAACGTGTATGGCAAAAGGACATGGCAATATATGCTACCTAATATTCTGAATAATCTTCCTGAAGATATATATTTAAATAGCCTAGGGAATAAACATAGTTGTAAAAACGCGTTTAAGAAATTTCATATTAAATAACAGGCGTGTGAGGACAGGTATTACCTGCCTAATCCTAGAATAAGCCCTTGGGACATTGTACCAATTACTTACCGTAACCTATAATATGTAGGTACCTACTAATTGTCTGTGCAGTTGAGCGGAGTGATGCATTTGCACCACGCATAAACTTCTTACAAGTTTCTGTGGCGCATCTTAGTTCTTAAGATTTTTGTAATTTTCTCTATGATATAAAAAAAAAAAAAAAAAAAAAAAAAACACTTTTCTGTTATAACACAATATTATTCACTTTTTTCGATGATGTGAAAATTTATAAAAAAATTTTTGCTACGGCGAGAAAATGAGATGAGATTACGAATTTAAATCCAAAGCAAAACGATTAGTACATTCAACTTTTTTACGAAATGATACCTAAGTTCTAGATGAATTCGTAAATGAGAGCACTTATTGTCGATCACTTAAGTAATGGAACCTATTAAAATGATATTATGTAAGCAGTGGTAATCAGGTTTTGACGCTGTGTTAAAAAAATCTGGTAAGTAGCAATTGCTGGCTGATTACAGCCAAGGGCGGAACCACGTGGTCAATGCCCAGGCCCCAGTAGGGGGTCACGTGGTCTATTTGTATGGCCAACCTAGGCTCCGGCATGACCTCATTATTGGAGCAGGTAGGTATGCGTGGTGGAAATTTATCAAAATAAACACAGATGGTGATTCTGATGATACACGTTATTTAATTCATTAAATAACGACAAGATCCAACAATATTAACAACGGATGCACACAGATTAAACTTATTAAATATCGGAACTATCGGAAAGATGCTTACAGGACGGTGTCATGAGAGTAAGAGAGCGAACCAGCGATCTGTCAACAAAGTGTCAAATCAAAAGCTATCCGGAATATGTAATTGACCGCTGTGATCCTACATATTAACACTCATGACGGCTATGAAAGACCAAACAAAGACTAATCACCAAAAAGAGTGGGATGCCCTGGTAGGTCTGAAGCATTCAAAGCTCTTTATGCGGAGTGTAGACTCTGGATGGAGCAAAAAGCTAGGAAAGCTAGGCAAAAGACAACTCCAAATTATAACGGGGGTGTTCACAGGCCATTACGGGGTCAAAGGAATTTTGGCCAAGATGGGACACGCACACGCTGACAACACTGATTGTCGCATGTGTGGCGAAGAGGAAGAGACCGTCAGACATCTTTCTAATGTGTGAATGTCACGCCCTCGCCAGACAAAGAATGAGGAACTTTGGAGCAGGCTACCTAGCACCAAAGGACTTCAGAGAGCTACCCATGAGCCTCATCATCCGATACGTAGAGATGGTCGAGAAGCTCCTGAATAGCTGAAGGATTTTAGGATCGAAGGGGGTAATTGCACAAAAGATCCCGATGGGTCGAAGTGTATCCGAAAGGGCCCCCGCAGATTTAAGATAAGATAAGATAAGAGATCAAAAATGGTATTGCTGCGAGCTTGATATTAAATCTGGTCGAATTTAGAATGTCGTTTTTAAAATGAAATAGAGCGTGTAAAAAAATGCGTGTCATTTATAAGATCAATTCTTAGGTAAAAATATGGTCACGGAATAAATAAATAAATATTCGGGACACCTTACACAGATCAACTTAGCCCCAAACTAAGCAAAGCTTTTACTATGGGTGCTAAGCGACGATATACATACTTAAATAGATAAATACATATTTATATACATAGAAAACATCCATGACTCAGGAACAAATATCTGTGCTCATCGCACAAATAAATGCCCTTACCGGGATTCGAACCCAGGACCGCGGCTTAGCAGGCAGGGCCACTACCGACTGAGCCAGACCGGTCGACATCGTCGAATTCATGAAATATACTAAGTAGTAAAGTACCTACCTAATTAATTATTTCTAGAATAAAGGAAGTCCGAAAAATCTTCTACGCCAATATATTTCCAGACTAGGTATACTTATTAATACAGAAATTCCTTACTTGGGATGCCGCCGCTGTAGTCCCAACACTCACAAATTTTCAAGCAGGTTTAAAACCTTCACTACGATAACTTCCAGTATTATTCCATATTTAAATCTTAAAACAAAAATGTAGTCTAATAAAAAGTCAGACTTACTAATCGAAAGTTAGTGGACAAACTGTTACTTTGTGCAAATTAGAGATTGAAGCTAATTTCACCTTACTTACTAATTAAGGGCCTTTCACACAATCTATTCCAATGACCGATCGAGTACCTAATTATAATAAATAGATTTTGGATATTTAGCGTTTGAACACCGGATCTAATTAATACGAAATCATCGGAATCTACGGATAGATTGAACCGGAATTTGATTACAACCCACATTTGTATTAAAATTTTCTTAGTTCACTTGTAACTTGTTTGATCACCAGTTTCTATGACGTATGGATGGTGTAAAAGGGCTTTAGAAGCATTTGCGAAATTACTTAATTAATTCAATTCAATTCAATTCAAATCTTTATTGCGATCATGTTCATTTTATACAGGTGTTAGGTAGTAATATAGTTGGTACATGATACCCTGATAGGGCACACCTGATAGGGGGATTACCGCCGTTATCAAACAGGGACACAGTTTAAGTAAATGAAGTTGCTACATTTGTTATCAAATTATTCTATAAAACTCATTACAAACAGTAGCTGCTGTTTATTGAGCCTTTGTCTCATAGAACGAAACAATGATTCACGGGGAAGGTGACGTGATGGTGCCTGCACATTTGAACTTTGGTAGGTTCGTTCTGGATCGACTGCGGAGGGCTACGCCAGATCACATTTGCTTGGTAAGTACTCAAAATTCACAATGTTATATGTGTACAAAGGCCGGACCAAATTCCTTAAAGCGTACCGTATGCTCTCAAACAAGTTAAACACGTTGACAATTTATGCACGCGTACTTGATGCTTGGAAACGGTGGCGAAAATCGCTTTTTATTCACTCTCATGCAGTCGAATAGGCGCTTGTAGGAGGGAAAATTCTTCTGGAAACAAGCTGAATAAATTATTTCAATCAACAGAAATTACATTTGTTTATTGCCATTGCCGACTATTATTGTTGTTTGATATTTGCCGCATCAGCATTAATCGTGGAGAATCTAAGTGCATGGGCAAGCACGCTAGCTTGATAAAGTAAAGTGCGATAGGGTCGCACCAGCGTAATGGGCTGTGCTGTTATAAGTAAACTTTCAAATATTTCAGCGAAACTGCACAACTGGCGAGCAGTTGACATTCAGCGAGTTTACACAGTATGCAGTCAGGTTGGGAGCGGCGCTGGCACAGCTTGGAGTGGGGAGGGGGGACACAGTGGCTGTGGGGGGCGAGCCTCGCGTCACCTTCATGCCTACTGGACTAGCAGTGGTACTGGCTGGCGCGGCGTATACGCCTATACCGCTTAGTTGCGGCTCAGGTATTCAACTCGCCTTTTTAACTTCTTAATCATTCATCGCTCCAAAATAACATTTAATAATTTGACCGCCAAAGAGCCCAAAGACATGTGACGTTCACCACTACTGCCCAATATCCACCGTTTGAGCATTCCGAGCAGGTTTATGATGATGCACACAATGGGCAATAGTTGCATTCAACGGGTTATCGATCGTATAAATTTTCTTCGTCTAGCAACGGATACTTTATTAATGAGCTTTCCTATAGATAATAATAATGATTAATTAGGATTAGACGTGACTTTTTGTGCGAGGTGATATTTCATTATCATTTACTGTTTCCAGCAACCCTGACACACAAGCTAAACCTAACAAAGCCAAAATACTTCATCTGTACCCGTCAGTTCTGGGAGGCCCACAGCACAACACTAAAGAGTTTGGAATTCATCAACACCTTCATTTGTTTCGATGACGTTGAAGACATAGGGTTATCTGTACAAGAGTTGGTCTCAAACCAGAGCCACGTGGATGTAGACACGTTTGAGCCCGCTGTGGTTAATGGAGATGATATGGCTGTGGTCTTATATTCATCTGGGACTACTGGGATGTCTAAAGGAGTGCTGATAACGCATCTTAGCTGTATTGCGAGATGTGATGCACAAGGGTAAGCATTCTTAGCCACTGTTGCCAGTAATAGTTGTAGATACTGTGGACGGAGCTATCCAATATCCACGTCTGTTTTGAAAACAGAGTCTGTATCACGCTGTAACTTCGATAATTCCGACTTTTGTATTGTATCGTTAAGTGGAAGACATCCGGAAAATTGCGGGTCACAACTGGATAGACTATGTAGCAGTGGCGACTGGTGAAAATTTCTGCTAGGCAACACTGAGCAAAAAGAAACCTACCTTAACATTAGGTACTTTAATAGTTATCAATTTTAGGCAAGCCGGTGAGAATCGGCTTGTATGGACCAGCCGCTGCTGCTATGTAGCTCAGGAAGCAGTACTAGGAGAGCGGCCTATGCTCAGTGTGGACGATAAATGACTTATATGATGACGATTATTGTATCCGAGGAGAGCTTATATTAAATCTTCAAACCTCACTTACACGACAATTCAAGTCAATTAGGAACATTTAAATCAATTTCAAATTTAAAAAAATGATTTTGAGTTCTCTCTAAGATTCCGGAAGACACCACTTATATGGCATTTGTGGCAGTAAAGTTGACACTGAATAATACATATACCTAATAAGTATATGTTCTATTTTACAACTTACCTACTGATTCTACCACAGATTTCGGGAGATAGGTCATGCCGGGCGATTTGTATAGAATACGCCTGTCGCAAGGTCTGCGCAACCCACACAAAGCACCAGTAATTGTAAAGATAATGCACGCACACACCTAATCCACACACACTTGTAGCTGGACGCTCCTATTGCGCAATACACGCGCATCATTTCAATGGTTGTGTACATGCGAACGATAAGCGAGCGCGATCGCGCACGCACACAACGATAAATAGCGGGAACGCCTCGCCTCGTTTCCGAGAAAAATGTCTCACTGAGTGAATCGTTTTGTACACCGTTCATTGCGGCGCAAAACACTACACTGTTTACAATATGTTCCTTGTGTAGCCGCAATGTATAATTAACGTTTTAAAGCACAAGCAAACGTAAGGTTACATGGTACAACTCGGAGTATTACGTTGAATTCGTGTTTTATGTGAAATAAAAGGAAATAAATAGTATTTACCTATGAAATGTTATCCTATCGGCTTGGAAATTATTCAGGTCACTGCGATGTTTGCAAGTTATTATTGCACACTTCGGCATTTTGGATAAAACTCGTTTTTCGTCGGTGAACAGCGCGCGTGTACACTCGATGACAGCGGACGGCGAACTGGCGGCGGTGTAGGCCCAATGGGCCTACATCTGCGACCAGGCCGCGCGCGGCTTGTCCTCTCTATAGAATTTTTTCCTCTGAGGATTCTACATAGGTGAATTTATCCTTGCAGGTGGTATGGCTTCGATTCCTTCCAAACAGCCTATTTCGCTGGCGACGACCAATGTGGTTCTTACGGAATCTTCCCGGTGTACATGTTTTGGTGTGCTGGCAAAACAATGGTCTATTCAGAAGATGACGTAGATCTGAAAATAATACAAGATTATAAGGTGAGTAAACCATCATAACTTATACCTGTGTAGATAGGTACTTTAGTTTCATTTTCAGAATCAGAATCAAAATCTTTTTCAGAAGAATCAGAATATTTTAAGCACTGGTCGCACCGCGAGCTAGTAAGCTATCGGCTATAAATAGGAACAAAAGATAAGCACTCCCGTGCAAATAAAAGAGACATGTCGATATTGATAGCTCACCGCTGGGCGAGTAACTATAAACATCGCCGTGTCTCTTTTATTTATACGGGAGTGATTATCTTTTGTTCGTGTTTATAGCCGATAGCTCATAGTTTACTAGCTCGCGGTGGGACCAGTGCCTTATAGTTAGGGCCGGTTGCATCAAACCGTCTGTCACCGTTAAAGCGTTCGTTAAATTTTATTGTATGCGAAATTCCATAGACGTCTGCTGCGTCACGGTGACGTGTCTGTCAAACGTCAACAGTACACTTACGTTATATCTTGCAATAACCGTTTGATCTTTTCATACCTGATACTGAAAAGTCCGCAACATAACTTCACTTGCCACTTGTTTTATTATTGTACCTGTACAATGGCTACTTTCAAGGCACAAAGGGCTATGGCAGCCTTCTCTGGGGTAATTATAAAGTCTAATTTTATTCCAACGGCGTTTTATTCCAGGTAGATGTTATGCCAACCGTTCCAGGATTTGCAGAAGAACTTCTCAGCTCTAAAGTGGAATACGACCTGAGTTCTCTGAAGATAGTTTACACTGGCACCGCGCCTCTTCATCTTACAACTGCCAAAGCATTCAAGGAAAGGCAAGTATTATAAAACCTTGCCGGATGCTATATTTCCGAGCTCATATAACCCGGCAACCTTTAAATCAAGGTTGAACAGAGCATCCTAGATATGTCTTAAACATTTTTCTCAGGCAATATTTTGGAAAATCCTTTGCAGATATCCAAATATCGAGCTGCTGAACATATATGGCACGACAGAGGCGTACTTGATAACAGCACAAGGGCCTTCACCCATTGGAACTACGACTATTGGTGTTGCCACTCCGGGTGTTACGATTAAGGTAGGACAACTTTTAATATTTTTCCCGTATGTATTCGTTTAGGTATAGGTAAAGTTTTAAGGCTGTCCGTCCACTGGAGCGGAGCGGTGAGCAAGATAAAAATGCACCAATAGAATATCGACGATCTTTTTGTAAATGCATTTTATTTTAAACTGACATGTAAAATTCAATGTACATTTTCAATGAGAAAATAAATTAATCTAATCTATCATAAAATCTCCGCTCCTGATATTCTATTGGTGGATTTTTATTTCGCTCACCTCTCCGCTGCCTCGCTCCGCTCCAGTGGACGGGCAGCCAAAAACGGAGATCAAAACGATACTTTGCTCATTGCGCGCAAACTTTTCGTCTATAGTTAGTCATGTTTTAGTAACTTATACTATTTCTAATATTGTCTTCGGTTACCGCGATAGTTACTCATGAAATAAAACTATGGAAACGCATTAAATCGCGTATAATGAATTTAAAATACATCCCGACGTTTCGAACTCTTTACAGCGTTCGTGGTCAACGGGTGACTGAGGAAAAATTAAAATGTGCAAAAGCTACCCACTTACAAGAAATATTAACGAACCATGACCACAAATAATATAGATTTCTAAGGCAGGTTCACACACTATTAATAAAGCTAGTTATACAATATTCAAAAAATTTTACTATTACTCTGTTAAAAAATAATTAACCAATTAATCTACACAAAATTGACAAAGAAACAAACTGCAAATGTCCAACACCATACAACACAAATGCCTCACAGCCTTCGTCGTGCTTGTTCCATTATCAGATGTACTACTGGATCCCAAGCCGGTGGTAAAGTAAAGCCATCCTCTCTATTAAAGTTTGGATATTTCTTGATCTCAATGGCCTCTCGCAACATTCTGGGTATATATCGCTTCTCCTTAGCGAGAACCAGAGGCTTGTCAAACTTTATAGCATGATTGACTTTATCCATGACATGTTCAGAGACTGCAGACCTTTGCCGACGGTGCTTGACATCCGCTATGTGTTCCTTCACCCGTGTGGAAATGCTTCGTTTCGTCTGTCCCACATATGACAGGCCGCACTCACAGTCTAGCCTGTACACTCCCGCGCTTTGTAGAGGAGTTTGACATTTCACAGGCCTCAGGAATTGGGACATCTTCTTCATAGGCTTGAAATAAGTTTTAATAGAAGCCCGTTTCAAGATGTGGCTGATCCTATCTGTGACCCCTCTAACAAAAGGGAGAATTGCAGGCCGGCGCTCGACTGTAGGGATCTTCAAACGGGCCTTCTGCTTGACACGCGGTATCTTGATCTCGTTCGCCAACAGCGCCTGCCTGGCATGTCGAAGCTCCGCGGTCAAATGTTGGTCGTCACATATCCTTTGGGCTCTCTGAAACAAAGATTTGCCTACAGTAGCTAGTTGACTGGGATGGTGGTGGGATTTGCCATTTAAGTACCTATCAGTATGAGTAGGTTTTCTATACACAGTGCGACCTAAGCTATTATCAGGATTCCTCAAAATGAGAACATCCAAGAAGGGAAGGGAACAGTCTTTTCTCCAATTCCATAGTAAATTGTATTTTACTATGGATAGAATTTAAATGGTCTAAGAAAGTTGAAACATTACTTTTAGGAAGTATAGTAAAAGTGTCATCTACGTATCTTTTAAATATCTTCGGCTGGACGGCAGCCAATGAGAGCGCTCTCTCCTCAAAGTCCTCCATGAAGATGTCGGCGACTACTGGAGACACCGGAGACCCCATTGCCACGCCGTCCACTTGAAGGTAGAATTCACCATTCCATAGCAAGTAGCCCGATGTGAGGCAATGTTCCAACAACTTGGCGTAGTTCTCAGACATGTTCTGCTCTCTCAACCTCTTCTTGACAATTTCAATGCAGTCTTTCACCGGTAGATTCGTAAATAGCGACTGAACATCAAAACTGACCATGATTTCATCATCAGTTAATGTGAGATCTCTAATTTCACTGATGAAATGGTAAGAATCCTTTGTATGAGAGCTGGTGCCACCTCGCAATGGTGAAAGGACTCCCGCTAGGTGCTGAGCCAATTTATACGTAGGAGCATCGATCTGACTCACTATTGGACGTAGCGGAGCATTCGGCTCCTATTAAAACTTATTTCAAGCCTATGAAGAAGATGTCCCAATTCCTGAGGCCTGTGAAATGTCAAACTCCTCTACAAAGCGCGGGAGTGTACAGGCTAGACTGTGAGTGCGGCCTGTCATATGTGGGACAGACGAAACGAAGCATTTCCACACGGGTGAAGGAACACATAGCGGATGTCAAGCACCGTCGGCAAAGGTCTGCAGTCTCTGAACATGTCATGGATAAAGTCAATCATGCTATAAAGTTTGACAAGCCTCTGGTTCTCGCTAAGGAGAAGCGATATATACCCAGAATGTTGCGAGAGGCCATTGAGATCAAGAAATATCCAAACTTTAATAGACAGGATGGCTTTACTTTACCACCGGCTTGGGATCCAGTAGTACATCTGATAATGGAACAAGCACGACGAAGGCTGTGAGGCATTTGTGTTGTATGGTGTTGGACATTTGCAGTTTGTTTCTTTGTCAATTTTGTGTAGATTAATTGGTTAATTATTTTTTAACAGAGTAATAGTAAATTTTTTTGAATATTGTATAACTAGTTTTATTAATAGTGTGTGAACCTGCCTTAGAAATCTATATTATTTGTGTTCATGGTTCGTTAATATTTCTTGTAAGTGGGTAGCTTTTGCACATTTTAATTTTTCCTCAGTCACCCGTTGACCACGAACGCTGTAAAGAGTTCGAAACGTCGGGATGTATTTTAAATTCATTATACGCGATTTAATCCGTTTCCATAGTTTTATTTTATACTATTTCTATTTTTTTATTTAGAAACAAACAGTCTTATAAGTATGAATATAGGGTAACAATTTTTCAGTAATATACCTATAGTTTCCTGAATGTAAAGTTGCAAACAAATATTAGCAAATAATAGACTAATTACTACAAAAATAACATGTACAAGAAGAAAAAAAATAGATATTTTAAACATCTTAATAACAATTTCAAGTTATTAAATTACCTACTTAAGATATTTTATTTTAATGAAGAATAAACTAATTTCTTAAACAATCTTACTGAATTGCTAAATATATCTACATTTTTCAATTTAATTCAAAGGACTTAAACGTGTCTCTCCATAAGTTCAAATTTATTCATCAGGTCGTCGACACAGAAACTCGAGCCACACTAGGACCGAACCAGCGTGGTGAGATCTGCGTGAAAAGCCCGTTCCTCATGAAGGGCTACCTGGGGGCTACCTCGCGTTACCTGGACGAGCAGGGATTCTACCTGACTGGCGATCTGGGCTACTATGACGAGGAAAAGATGTTCTATCTGGACGGGAGATTGCATGACATTATAGTTCACCATTTGGGATACAAGGTGTGGTTAATTTTAAGATACCTATATAGAATAACAAGCTTTTGCTCGATACAAACTTCCACCCCCCATTTTGGGGAAGTGGGGCGTTAGAAAGAGACAAAAAGTAGCCTATGTCACTCTCCATCCCTTCAATTATCTCCACTTAAAAAAATCACGTCAATTCGTCGCCCCGTTTTGCCGTGAAAGACGGACAAACTAAACTTTACAGACACACTTTCCCATTTATAATGATAGTATGGATTTAGAACGAAACATTATTATAATAGTAAGCATCATAAGCAATAAGCATGTAAGTATATCTTAGAATCACTACCACGCACATTTTTCATATGATACTAATATTATTAATGAGTTATAGAAAAATCGTTCTCCCTAGGGAGTTCTGTTACTGTATTGAACTCCGTCTTTCTGCACATTTTTTATAATGCAAGTGTGATGAAAAACATGGTGTGTAACTCGGGAAGTATGAATATTACTAACTCGAGTCTTTTAACTTACTCTCGTTAGTAATATTCAACTTCCTCCTTCCTCCCCTTGTTGCACAATGTACTATTAAATATGTTTGTCTTTTATCGTACGCTCAGCCAAAATGAACTTGCTCACAAATGTTTTCAGAATAATTTTGCACGGATTTAGGAACTGTTTTCAATGATGATGATTTTATCCTGGGTGGCCGTGCCGTATCGTCACGAAACGCTCAGCGGCAAAATGAAGGTTTGCCCACAACGCTTTATGTTTTCAGATTATTATAATTTTGCACGGATTTAGGAACTAGTTTTCAATGATGATGATGAAGATTAGATCCTGTTGTTCCTTATCAGGGGCATAGGGTTCTTAGGAAGGATTTCGACTGTTCCCGGTCCGACGCGGCCTCCTCCAAGCGCGCCCAGCCGTTTTCAATGTTGTGTATAATTTTGAGATGTTAAACCACTTTATCTCTGCCAGATATCTCCGTTAGAGTTAGAAGAAGTCCTGTTGAGTCACCCAGCGGTCCGCGAGGCGGGGGTGGTGGGGAGACCAGGAGAGGGGGAGAGCTCCCCACCGCCGCTGTGGTGTTGCAGCCTGATGCTAGAATCTCGGCGACCGAGCTGCAAAACTACGTGGACTCAAAGGTAATTACTTAGCAGAGGCGGGGGGATAAGTAGCAATACGGATGTCTCCAAAACGAAACGAACTGTCAACAAAACGAAAAATGCGTTCCATATCTTATCACATTCACTACCAGACAAAAAAGGACGCACTACGTCAGGAACCGGTCGCAATCATTTATAACCCCCGCTTGTATTTTATTTCATAAGGCACAGTCGACTACAAAGAGATGTATTCACTTTTTCACCTTATGGCATTGTAATAAGGTGAAAAAGTGTATACAGAATTTAGAACTCGCAGCAAAAATTCTCTTGCTCTTTTCTCATCCATTTAAAAAGAACATATCCATTTTATACCCGTATTTTTGTTTGCAGGTTACTTGGTACATGCAGCTCAGCGGTGGTGTGAGATTCGTCTCTGAATTGCCGAGGAACGCCCAGCAAAAGATCCTACGAACAAAACTGAAGGAGATGCTGGTTTCAATTGGTTAACCTTTTACTATCAATGACGTCTATACGCGCAAGCGATGACGTTTATACACGTCAAGATATGCGAATAAATTATGTAATAATATACATTTGATTTTTTTTTCATCCCATACAATCATTAAGTATTTGTTTTGGATTTGTCTAGTTCAGTATTTTTAATAAGTAGGTACATTATTTGAGAATCGATGTTATATTCATAAATATAATAAAGATTATAAAGCTGGTGTCAGCAAATTAAATAATAGTATTTTGTGCAACAGGTAAAGGAGGTCAAAAAAGATGAGTGGTGTAACAATTTGAGGCGAAGCCGAAAATTGTTATAATAGACGCCGCGAGTATTTTTTGACTCAGTTAAACACCGTTACATACAATAAATAAATAAATATTGGGGACACCTTACACAGATCAACTTAGCTAACTTAACTAAGCAAAACTTGTACTATGGGTGCAAAGCGACGATATACATACTTATTTAAATAGATAAATGCATACTTATATACATAGAAAACATCCATGACTCAGGAACAAACATCTGTGCTCATCACACAAATGCCCTTACCGGGATTCGAACCCAGGACCGCGGCTTAGCAGGCAGGGTCACTGCCGACTGAGCCAGACCGATCGTCCGAACAATACTTTTTCTAAGACCATGCATTTAGTTTTTAATAGTTTTCTAGAATAATTTTCGTGAAATTCTCACTGTTTCCTGTATTTGGACTGCCAGCGCAGCTGCCCAAAGCCATCCCCCGCCGGCTTGCCGCGCACGCGCGCAGTATCGTTATAACAATGCGTTACCATGGTCACAGAGCCAAACAATGCGTTTTCAATTATTACGTTACTGCGCGCGTGCGCGGAAGCCGGCGGACGCTTAAAAGTTAAGTTTTAAAGATCTAAGCACGACGCTGTAAATGACGAATAACAGTTCGGGAGTAGAAAAAGGCAATTTCAATTATTAACGTCTTATTTATTAACGTCTTATCTATCTTTCTTCTTATGTTTAGACTTCTTAGCCTTCTTCTGTTTTTTATTCTTCTTTTTCTTCTTCTTAGACTTCACCTCTCTAGCTTCCACCCAAGAATCTGAGCTAGACGACGATATTTCTATAGCTTCTCTCTCACTCTTACTTCTAAACGTAGGCTTTTCTGTAATTCTATCTCGTTCTGTCTCTTCTAATCTTTTCTTTAGATTATCTGGAATTTTAGGACCATACATATCTGCTTCTATAGATTTATCATCAGTGTTATTTGTTTCTTCAACTTTTTCATCTGTTTTTTTCTCGGCATTTCTTTTCCATGAATTTATTTCGTCAAAATCTATATTAGCAAATATGCCCCTAGGTGGTGATGTATTTCTTTCAACATTCTTTGGTACATCAACAAAATCGTTTATACTATCAAACATTGATGTAGTATTATCATTACTTTTAGCTCCATCGTTAGGTTTATTATCTTCATTAGCTGTTTCTTCTTCATTTTCACTATCACTAAGAAAAATAGATTTGTACAAATCCATTTTATCAAACTTATTAATAGTTTCTGCGACTTCTACATTCTCTTTGCTTTTTAAATCTTTTTCCGATTCTTTTAAAAACAATTCAGCGACTGTAAGTCTTTTGAAACTATTATCTGTACTAGTACTAGGTTTTGGATCAGTATTTATTTTATCTGCAACTTTCTCTGTTACTTTCTCGTTATTTCTATCTTTGACTACTTCTCTTCTATTCTCTTCTCTGTTTAAAGACTTGGAGCCGCTGAAAGTGTGTTGTTCTTTGGCGAAGCTCTCTTTATCGTGGACTGATGATTCTAAATAATTGAATATGGAGTAGGAAACCTTGGGTTTGTCTTCTTTTTTCGATTCGGGCCTGTGGATAAAATATAATTTAGTTTGTGAATTTAAAAAAAAACTGGTAATTTATATCAATTTCATTCTTCAATCTCAAAACAACTTAATGACTCCTTTTTACTGTGTATTTAAGAGCGTTATAACATTTCGGCGTCGGGCGAATTTAGGTATTTTACCCGCCGCGCGAGCCCAATATGCCGACCCTTTCTAGCACGTCTTATCACTCGCTCGCACTACAATAATGGACAAAACAATCTTGATCCTTTCTATGGAATTTTGATAACAACCACAATCTACTATCTCGATATAAACTTTTGGTTTCTAATAAACATTATTTTGTACGAAAATACGAGAATATAGCGCGAAATAATATCAATTATGTTAAAATTTATTTAAAAAATTAAAGTAATAATTATAAAAGTAGATCCCATCCCAAATATTTGCTTTTGTTATATGATAAGTATTAGAGTAAAGTATATATTAATATGACATTGATAAAATAAGACAATTACAATTCTAATTACTTCAAGGTGGTGCTCAGGGTCTGATGATGGAGCCAGATGGTGGTCACCAATACCAATGAACAATATGACTATACAACTTCGTGGTTTACATGTCATTCTAGCATTTTCACTTTCACATTTCAAGTGCATATACCACGAGTATAGGTTTTCGGGTGTGCTGATTTAAAAATTAATGACCAATGTGGAATCTGACATTGCTGACTGTCATTTGACACAAAAGTCGTCATGGCTGTCGTCAAATAGGTTTGCGGGGGTGCTGATTCCAAAATTACTGAACAATGTGGAATCTGACATTGCTGACTGTCACTTTGACACAAAAGTCGTCATGGGTGTCGTAAAATTGGTTTTAGGGGGTGCTGATTCCAAAATTAATGACCAATGTGGAATCTGACATTGCTGACTGTCACTTTGACACAAAAGTCGTCATGGGTGTCGTCAAATAGGTTTGCGGGGGGCTGATTCCAAAATTAATGAACAATGTGGAATCTGACATTGCTGACTATCACTTTGACACAAAAGTCGTCATGGGTGTCGTAAAATAGGTTTTAGGGGTGCTGATTCCAAAATTAATGACCAATGTGGAATCTGACATTGCTGACTGTCACTTTGACACAAAAGTCGTCATGGGTGTCGTCAAATAGGTTTGCGGGGGTGCTGATTCCAAAATTAATGAACAATGTGGAATCTGACATTGCTGACTGTCATTTGACACAAAAGTCGTCATGGCTGTCGTCAAATAGGTTTGCGGGGGTGCTGATTCCAAAATTACTGAACAATGTGGAATCTGACATTGCTGACTGTCACTTTGACACAAAAGTCGTCATGGGTGTCGTAAAATTGGTTTTAGGGGGTGCTGATTCCAAAATTAATGACCAATGTGGAATCTGACATTGCTGACTGTCACTTTGACACAAAAGTCGTCATGGGTGTCGTCAAATAGGTTTGCGGGGGGGCTGATTCCAAAATTAATGAACAATGTGGAATCTGACATTGCTGACTATCACTTTGACACAAAAGTCGTCATGGGTGTCGTAAAATAGGTTTTAGGGGTGCTGATTCCAAAATTAATGACCAATGTGGAATCTGACATTGCTGACTGTCACTTTGACACAAAAGTCGTCATGGGTGTCGTCAAATAGGTTTGCGGGGGTGCTGATTCCAAAATTAATGAACAATGTGGAGTCTGACATTGCTGACTGTCACTTTGACACAAAAGTCGTCATGGGTGTCGTAAACTTGGTTTTAGGGGTGCTGATTCCAAAATTAATGACCAATGTGGAATCTGACATTGCTGACTGTCACTTTGACACAAAAGTCGTCATGGGTGTCGTCAAATAGGTTTGCGGGGGTGCTGATTCCAAAATTAATGAACAATGTGGAATCTGACATTGCTGACTGTCACTTTGACACAAAAGTCGTCATGGGTGTCGTAAAATAGGTTTTAGGGGTGCTGATTCCAAAATTAATGACCAATGTGGAATCTGACATTGCTGACTGTCACTTTGACACAAAAGTCGTCATGGGTGTCGTCAAATAGGTTTGCGGGGGTGCTGATTCCAAAATTAATGAACAATGTGGAATCTGACATTGCTGACTGTCACTTTGACACAAAAGTCGTCATGGGTGTCGTCAAATAGGTTTGCGGGGGTGCTGATTCCAAAATTAATGAACAATGTGGAATCTGACATTGCTGACTGTCACTTTGACACAAAAGTCGTCATGGGTGTCGTAGAATTGGTTTTAGGGGGTGCTGATTCCAAAATTAATGACCAATGTGGAATCTAACATTGCTGACTGCCACTTTGACACAAAAGTCATCATGGGTGTCGTAAAATAGGTTTTAGGGGGTGCTGATTCCAAAAATAATGACCAATGTGGAATCTAACATTGCTGACTGTCACTTTGACACAAAAGTTATCATGGGTGTCGTCAAATAGGTTTCCGGAGGTGCTGATTTGAAAATTAATGACCGATTTGGAATCTTGACATTGCTGACTGTCACTTTGACACAAAAGTCGTCATGGGTGTCGTCAAAAAGGTTTCCGCGGTTGCTGATTCCAAAATTAACGACTATTTTGGAATCTCACAGTGCTAATTGTCATTTTGACACAAAAGGAATCATGGGTGTAGTCAAATAGTTTTTAGGGGTACTGATTCCAAAATTAATGAAATGATTTAAAAAGTAATGACCGATTTGGAACCTGACATTGCACAGTACCCCTGGAAACCTATTTGACGACACCCATAACGACTTTTATGTCAAAGTGACAGTCAGCAATGTCAGATTCCAAATTGATCATTAATATTGAGATTAGTACCCATGAAAACCTATTTGAAGACACCCATGATCACTTTTGTGTCAAAGTGACAGTCAACAGTGTCAGATTCCAAATTGGTCATTAGTTTTCAAACACCTCCGGATACCTATTTGACGACACCCATGACGACTTTTGTGTCAAAGTGACAGTCAGCAATGTCAGATTCCAAATTGGTCACTAATTTTGGAATCAGCACCCCTAAAACCTATTTTACGATACCCATGACGACTTTTGTGTCAAAGTGACAGTCAGCAATGTCAGATTGAACATTGGTCATTAATTTTGGAATCAGCACCCCTAAAACCTATTTTACGACACCCATGACGACTTTTGTGTCAGAGTGACAGTCAGCAATGTCAGATTGAACATTGGTCATTAATTTTGGAATCAGCACCCCCTAAAACCTATTTTACGACACCCATGACGACTTTTGTGTCAAAGTGACAGTCAGCAATGTCAGATTCCACATTGGTCATTAATTTTGGAATCAGCACCCCTAAAACCTATTTTACGACACCCATGACGACTTTTGTGTCAAAGTGACAGTCAGCAATGTCAGATTGAACATTGGTCATTAATTTTGGAATCAGCACCCCTAAAACCTATTTTACGACACCCATGACGACTTTTGTGTCAAAGTGACAGTCAGCAATGTCAGATTCCACATTGGTCATTAATTTTGGAATCAGCACCTCCTAAAACCTATTTTACGACACCCATGACGACTTTTGTGTCATAGTGACAGTCAGCAATGTCAGATTCCACATTGGTCATTAATTTTGGAATCAGCACCCCCTAAAACCAATTTTACGACACCCATGACGACTTTTGTGTCAAAGTGACAGTCAGCAATGTCAGATTCCAAATTGGTCATTCATTTTGTAATCAGCACCCCCTAAAACCTATTTTACGACACCCATGACGACTTTTGTGTCAGGGTGACAGTCAGCAATGTCAGATTGAACATTGGTCAGTAATTTTGGAATCAGCACCCCCTAAAACCTATTTTACGACACCCATGACGACTTTTGTGTCAAAGTGACAGTCAGCAATGTCAGATTCCACATTGGTCATTAATTTTGGAATCAGCACCCCCTAAAACCTGTTTTACGACACTCATGATGACTTTTGTGTCAAAGTGACAGTCAGCAATCTGAGGTACTACATATTCGTAATCTGAATGTAATCAAGTCAATAATTTCAGTTATTTTGAATCGACTATGATTCCGAATTATTGGTAATAGTAATGATTGTATAGATGATTAGTGATTCCTTTACATGTAATGGTAATTTACCGTTTCACTTGATTACATTACAAGTAATCTGACACCCAGTAGTGTCAGATTAGAAAGTAAAATCAAGTAATCGTGTAATCCGGAATCGATTACGATTTCCCCATCTCTGGGTTTAGTTATATGATTCATTGGTACTGGTGACCACCATCTGGCTCCATCATCAGACCCTGAGTACCACCTCTTGTCAAAGGTCTTGTTGAGACGAACCCAACGAGCCTAAACACGAAGTCGTTTACTTACATGATTCACTGGTACTGGTGACCACCTTCTGGCTCCATCATCAGATCCCGAGTACCATCTTGATGTGTCTTATCATCTTGACCGTATTGTAATTTTCACATTTTTATCATCACAACGTTGTAATACTTTAACATTCAAACATAACAAAGTATTACAAAAGCAAATATTTACGGATCTAGGATCAAATTCGTTGGTCGCTGTTTACACACACACAATGCGAGGATAGCCCGTGTAGAAACAAGGCGTCCGACCCACACAACAATAAATATTCTCGACGTTTGCGATGAAAACTCGGAGACCAAAGCGACATACGTCTTACCTGCTCGAGCTCCGGCGCGGCACTGAAATCGCAGGCGTCCGTCGCCGGTAAAATAGCGACAGGAAGGCTAGTTTTCAAAAAATTGTCAAAAAATCATGATAAAATATTATAACGACAAATGGATAACAGCAGTTTAAGCACATTGTGCAGATTATTTATATACTAAAATAACTTCGATAACATGTAGATTTTCGGAGAAATGATCACTTGTTTCGATGTATTTTCAAGACAAAATTGAGTTCGTTTTACTTTCAATTTCTCAATTTCAAAGGATTAAATGATAAATATTGTTTAATGGGCCTTAAGTACAAGATATTTGGAACTTAAATTTACCTCATTTATGAGAGTGATCTTATCAAATTGTACATAATAAGAGCTCCGAATTCTGTGCTTCACGCGGTTTTTCCTAAACGAGCATCAGAAAAACAATCATTACTAATTGAAAAAGCTTTTTTTTTCATATATTTTTTATTTAACCGACAGTTAATAAGATGTTCTAACTGAAACAAGTACTTTCACTGTCTTTTAGTATGAGTAAAGTGTACAATTTTGTCGATAAATATTGTGCATTTTACAATATATCGCCTTTTTTTGTCATAGCGCTCTTAACACGGCAAAGGGGAATGTACAAAATTCTAATGGGGTGGCAACGCGCATGTGACACTCTTTGAGTTGCAGGCGTCCATAGGTTACGGTGACCGCTTTCCATCAGGCGGGCCGTACGCTTGTTTGCCACCGACGTAGCATAAAAAAAAATGAAATACATTTCAAATTGTGGAAAAAATTATTGTATTTCGATAATTATTATCTGATTTAACCTTACTTGCCTGTTTTAGTTATTAAGCGTGATTTATCTTTTGTGTATTTTTGTTTGTTGCACCACACACTTTGTTTATTTATTTGATTGAGTGATCAAATTAGGAATATATTTATTTAATCTATAAAAATCGGAAAGGATTTCAAAAAAAATTGTTAAAATTATTTCAAACATTACAAGTAAAGATTATTCGGAAAATGGAATCTTACGTATTCCATTGGATAATAAGGTCCTATTTTAGTAGATTTTAAGGAACTGCTAAAAACAGAGAAACCTATGCGTCAAAATATAAATACAACTGTTTTGTATATAAGTTTAAGATATCGTCGTTTAAGAGTTGTCAAGAGTTCATAATTGTTTTAACTAAGTTTTAGTTAACCACTAAATCATAGAATATGTAACCATTATCAATCATTTAATAGTTTCAATTTCAATATCCCCTTTAAAAATATGGCGTAACCGTATATTCGGCCTAACGTTCGGTTCGGTAACAGCTGAACCGAATGTTCGGAGGAATATTCGTATTCGGCAAAGTCCATATTCGGCCCATCTCTAATTACAAGGATAAAAAAACGTAACATACCTCGCCAGTGTATCGGCCACGTTGAATCTTTTACACACTATAGCCTCCGGCCGCCATATTGTCTCGCGGCGTGTTATCACGCCATACGCGCCTATTCGCGCCGCCTCTATTTGTTCGGGCGTGGCTAGACCGTAGTTAGTCGCGCTGCGCGCCACGGCAGTGAGGGGGTTGACCGCGTCGTCCGGTTCTGACGCGTGGGTGAATCTGGTGGGGGGTTTTCGTTAGCACTTTGACTGCCAAAGACTGTCTTCGGTTACCGCGATAGTTACTCATGAAATAAAAATTTGGGAACCGGATTAAATCGCGAATACCTCTAATTAATTTACAATTCATCCCGACGTTGCGGCAAAGTGCTGCAACGCTGTGGCGTTGATGCTGTAAAGTGCGGGATGAATTGTAAATTCATTATACGCGATTTAATCCGTTTCCATAGTTTTATTTCATGCCAAAGACTGGTTTAGGCGTGAATAGTTACAACTAACTTTTAGTTTTACAATAAGTTATAGATATAATAAAAGAGGGTGTCATTAAATAAATATTATAGGACATTTTTACACAGATTGACTGAGTCCCACGGTAAGCTCAAGAAGGCTTGTACTGTGGGTACTCGGACAACGATATACATAATATAATATACAAATACTTATATACATAGAAAACGTCCATGACTCATGAACAAATATCTGTGCTCATCACACAAATAAATGCCCTTACCGGGATTTGAACCCAGGACCGTGGCTATCAGGCAGGGTCACTGCCCGCTAGGCCAGACTGGTCGTCAAATTCATTAAATCATTAAATTCTTAATTCTTTTATTAATTTCGCAATACGTAAATGTGAAAAGTACATACCTGTCCCCCATAACACCAGAAAGCGGTTTATACAGCTTAGCAGCCTGCTCAAACTCCGAAATCTCTCTATTCCTCTCCCACGCCGTCAATCTATCCGTCTCGCCTATCTCTAGCACGCTGTCCTTGTTTTTCAAATACTTCTCGTACCGCGCTTGCTTCGCCGGATCACTTACAAAAGGTTTGAACACTTTTTGTATTTCTTTTCCTGAATCTTTTATAGATATAAAGTCTTCTGGTTTTTTATCTGTGGTTTTATTATCTGTTTCAATGGTATTTGTGCTATCTGTGACAAAGTTGACGTTTCTGCCGAGAAGTTGGGCTATGGGGTCAGGTTTTTGGGATAATTTTGTGTTTTCTAGTGTATTTGTCTTGGGGATAGGTGTTTCGCCTAAAAGCGAACCTCGGGCTTCGGCTGATAAGTCGTGGCGACCGAGTCCTGGAATAAATTAATTATAATTTAACATAAGCTTACTATCCATACTAACTTATTCATAAACGTACTCTAAAGTTATCAAGTCGATAAAGTTCGTTTGTCCTTTTCTATCCCACCAATACGTCGGAAAGGGACAAACGAATTTTATATTGATAAATGTACGTTTATGAAAAGTAATATTATAAATGGGAAAGTGTGTGTGTCTATTTGTTTGTCCGTCTTTCACGGCAAAACGGAGCGACGAATTGACGTGATTTTTTAGGAGGAGATAGTTGAAGGGATAGAGAGTGACATAGGCTACTTTTTGTCTCTTTCTAACGCGTGCGAAGCCGCGGCCAAAAGCTAGTAATATTATAAATGGGAAAGTCTGATTGTTTGTCCGTCTTTCACGGCAAAACAGAGCGACGAATTGACGTTATTTTTTAGGTGGAGATAGTTGAAGGGATACAGAGTGACATAGGCTACTTTTTGTCTTTTTCTAACGCGAGCGAAGCCGCGGGCAAAAGCTAGTAATATTATAAATGGGAAAGTGTGTGTGTCTGATTGTTTGTCCGTCTTTCACGGCAAAACAGAGCGACGAATTGACGTGATTTTTTAGGTGGAGATAGTTGAAGGGATGGAGAGTGACAAGGCTACTTTGTCTCTTTCTAACCCCCCACTTTCCTAAAATGGGGGGGGGGGGGGTTTGTATGGAGCATTCCGCAATTTTTGAATTTAACGCGAGCGAAGCCGCTGGCAAAAGCTAGTATTTAATAGGTTTATTGCACATTTCAAAGGTCAGTTGCAGTTGTTCTAACCGTCCTGTTAAAACGTTCGGATAATTTTATTGTGGGGGACTTTTATAGTTTACAGCTAGGTTTTATTTTATTTATTACCACTTTGCGGATATTTGTGAAGTGATAATAAGGTTACAGGTAATCCAAATACATATAAAAGTGCCTAAATGATCAGTGTACAAGACGTGTTGCTCAGTCTCTTAAATACATAGTATAAACTAATTATTGTCTAAAATACTAAACACAAATAAGGCACATGCAATATTTTTGAAGTGGAACTTCTAATGCGACTTCCAACTGACAGCGCGTAACACTCAGTTATTGTTACTTTGCGTGGAATGCCGCTCACGCAGAGCGTAACATTCTGTCAGCGTGTAACAGCGTGTAACTCATTCCATTCATTCACTTATTCACTCAGTCAGCGAATAACAGAATACCTAGAATGATTTGGAATGGTGGAATGTATGTGTTTTATATTTAGATCGAGTGCAAAATGAGTTTATGTTTGTTTATCAATAATTTGAACAAATAGAAATGTATTTAAAACAGTAAGGGTCTATATTAATTCGCATAACTGAATACTCCTAATATGAATTGGCATACCGTTTATTACGCATAACGTTTAATACGCATATCATTATTTCGCATAACAGATTTCGTATAATGCTAATGCGCATAATGTAAATTGTTATAACGATGAATTGGTATAAGTATAATAAGCATAACTTTGTTTCGTAGAATGTTTAAATGGCATACAAGAAAATTATATTTTCACCACACTAACGGGTAACGGCTTACTTTTCTGTTCGAAAACAGATAGCAAAATTGCATTTTATCCACAAGAGTGCAAAGTAATTTCATACAAATTTTAACTTGATGTCTTAAGCTAGCTGATAGAATTTTACCTATAAATGATGATTTTGAATCATAAATATTGAAGAAATCGATGGATTTGATTTAGTTTGATGTTTTATAGTCAGTATTTTGTTCGTGTTGGGGTGGTGAAAAATTTGGTTTTCAAACTCGGTGGCAATGTTTAACGTGCCGTACGAAGGTTAATGTGCCTTGAAACCCTCGCAACGCTCAAGATTCCACTTTTTGAACCACTCGCTACGCTCGCGGTTCAATATTGGAATCTTCCGCTTGCTCGGGTATCAGTATCGGCACGTGCGATCTGCGAAAATCTGAACGATGAAATAATATTATTTAAATACTATCCATTTTCAATTTCTTTAGTAAGGTACAGCGGGGCAAATCTAGACTAAAAGGCAATTGTAACTAATCCATTTTTTCCATTATTACACTATTTCCATTATTCCATTATTACATGTACCCACTGAACACGCTTACTACATAACTGGTAGACACTCTATTTTCTGAAAAACACTTATGAAAAACGAAAAAACTTAATAAGTAATGTATAAATAAAATAAAGACTCCTTAACTCAAATAATCTTTTTAATTTAAGATTAGCAGATAAGTTCATAAATGCATGTATGTTTCTTAAAAATAAACATTTATTTTTTTTTAATAATGCAAACATTGTAAAACATGGAAGAAATTGACCAGTTACATTTGCCCCCCACTCGAGATTTGCCCCGCTGTACCTTACTTACCCCTATTTTTTTCATGCTTAATAAGTGAGACAGTATAAAATTAAACACTCAAAATCGAGCGCTCGAAATTGGAAAATCAGCCCCTGATTGATCCAATCGCTTGCTCCATACAGTTAGATAAAAGTATGGCAATTCATTTTAGGATAATTAAAGTTATACGAAATAATAGTATGCAAATTTCAATTATGCAGATTCATTGTTATGCGAAATAAGAATTATGCATTTTTAATATTATGCTTATTCAATGTTATGAACAATTATGTTATGCCAAATCTGTTATGCGAATTCAAATTATGCGAATTAATGATAGGCGAAATAGAGGGCACCCAAACAGGTGCAGATAAATTAATGCTACTGAGCTTGGCCTACAATTTTAAAATAAATAAATAAATATTACCTGTGTGTTATATTGCCTGTGTGGTGACGGGTTAAGAATTTCACCACCCCCTTTCTTCCGTGGGTGTCGTAGAAGGCGACAATGGGATATAGGTTAAATTGTGGCGTAGGCGAGAGGCTGGCAACCTGTCACTGCAATGTCACAGTTTCGTTTTCTTTCAACCCCTTATTTGCCAAGAGTGGCACTGAAGCTTTAGTAGTTTCATGTGTTCTACCTACCCCTTTATGGGATACAGGCGTGATTGTATGTATGTATGTGTAAATATTATAGGACATTACAACTAGGGAACAAATCAAATTATTTTATTGAATATTTTTTGATTTGTTCTTTTTTCAAGTAGTCACACTACTATACAATACATATATAAATTATAAACTCGGCTCGGCGACCAGTGGGCCTTGCCGTTTTTTTTTCTTTCGTGTATGACATCTATTTCAATTTATAACTTATATATAGTAGTGTGACTACTTGAAAAAAGAACAAATCAAAAATATTCGAAAAAATCATTTGATTTGTTCCCTAGTTGTATAGCCTGACAAGATTTTATTTGACCCTGAAAGAGTGTCGCTACAAACCGCTTTCATATGGCAATAATGTTCGGACGTCATGTATAATGGGGACAGCGTGTACTGGTTTCGCGTAAATATTTGTAGAAAATGAAAACAGGGTTTTAGAGAATCAAAGTTTAATAAGCATGGTTTAAATACTCGCTACTTGTTTCCGTACAGCCTAAAATCCATGAATCTTGTGCCTTTATCCAAGTCGTCGATGTTTATTTTGTTTTTGCGTGGGACCTTGTTTTATACTGGTGTCAATGATGTAACGGCTTCCTTATTTCTATAAATCATTTTCACGGCTGAGCTACAGACACCTTAAATAAGAACAAAAAATATATTAAGCTAAATCGAAATTAAATAATCAGTACAGGAGAACTGCACTATACATTGTCAGTACCGGACATGTCAACAACCGATTTCGGAACATTGTTATCGAAATACTGTGAAATCCTTCATTCTTTTTTGTTGTTAGTAATTTATCTTGTTAAGTATAATTATTTTCACTTTTTTAAATATTATTTTGGGCATATTTGCGATAAAACCGTTAGAAAATCTATAATATTTACTTCTCGTTTACATCACTGACATTCAATGACTTTCGACGACGGGTGTCAAATATTAATCCTTGCCAGTAAAAGAAATTAGTTCAGCTGAAAATCCGCAACGTGGCGAGGGTCAAATAAAAACTTGTCAGGCTATAAGTTAATGTTGGTTAAATAAGGCTCTTGGTTTGGTGGTTTATATTCATATCATAGCGTTTCAAATAAAAGTGAGAACTGGCTCAGTCGGTAGGGTCATATAAAAGTACCCATACAAATATTATAAATGGGAAAGTGTGTGTGTGTCTGTTTGTTGGTCCGTCTTTCACGGCCAAACGGAGCGACGAATTGACGTGATTTTTTAAGTGGAGATAATTAAATAAATATTGGGGACACCTTACACAGATCAACTTAGCCCCAAACTAAGCAAAACTTGTACTATGCGTGCTAAGCGACGATATACATACTTAAATAGATAAATACATACTTATATACATAGAATTAAAGGAATGGAGAGTGACATAGGCTAATTTATGTCTCTTTCTAACGCGAGCGAAGCCACTGGCAGAAGCTAGTAAGAAATATATTAATAAACGAAAAGATCGAATAACGACAGCCAAAATTGGATTTAGGTTTACATTGTGACAAAAACCGAACTGCATTTCACTATATTAATAGTTATTTGTTTTACAATGGGGCAAACATGTTGTTTAACCGCATGTGCCAATATTGATACCCGATCAAACGAAAGATTCCAATATTGAAATTAAAAAGTGGAATCTTGAGCGTTGCGAGGGTTTCAAGGCACGAAGGTTAAAGAAACTTTGCCACCGGTGAAACACCAACACGAACAAAATACTAACTATGTATAAAACATGAAATTAAATCAAATCCATCAACTTATTCAATATTTATGATTGAAAATCATAATTTATTAGGTAAATTATACCAGCCAGCTTAAGACATCATGTTAAAATTTGTATGAAATTGCTTTGCACTCTTGTGGATAAAACGCAATTTTGCTATCCGTTTTCGAATAGCAAAGTAAGCCTTTACCAGTTGCTGCGATGAAAACATATTTTATAAATGAATCTTACATTGCTCTCCTGTTTGCCCTTAGGTTTCTGTTTCTGCTCAGTGGGTCCCCCTAGTGAGAAGTCGTAGTGAGACATATCTTCAGTGGCGTATATGTCTTCATCGTCTGCCTCTAAGGCCCCTACGCCGAAAGCTTGGCCTCTGATGGATACCTGTAAAGAAATAGTTATTTGTTATACAAGGGGGCAAAGTTGTATTTTATCGCCGAGTGTGGAATTGAAAAACGAGCAAGTGAAAGGATTCTATAGTTGAACCACGAGCGAAGCGAGTGGTTCGAGAATAGAATCCTGAACTTGCGAGTTTTCTTAATACACGAGAAGTAAAATACATTTGCACCCGAGTGTAACACAAAACTTTTCCCCTCACTATAGCGAGGAAACTACAACGCAAAAAATGCGTTTATCACTGCTCCCAGTAGTTCCACAGGTGGTAAATCATCTTTATTACTAGATTCACCTACTTTTATCAATTTTAAAGCATTTAATTTGACTTTATTCAAGGTCAAATTACTTTACCCACTAGTGAATAAAATGCGTTTTTACCCGCTGGTATTAAAGGACAAAACACGTGTTTCCGAGCTAGTGAGGGGAAAAAAAATTGAATAGAAATCGTTTATCCGTGGTAAACATTACAAATAGGTATTACAGTACAAACAACCATATTTAATTATTATAACATAATATAAAATTATCGTTTACCACGAAATGGTCCCATGCCTAAGCATAATGCTAACCATACAGTCAGCGCTGAACTTCCGGCGAGACCATTTGTGGGCCACGGACGCAAACGTGGAACACGGCCTTAACATAACTTGAACGCGTCCATTCAAAATAGTGCGTGAAAGTCGTAGAAGTTAACATAACATAAACATTCTGTCAAATGTAAGAGTAATTATTTATTAATGGCTTATATTTTGAATTATCTTATTGTTATTTATGATGAGCGTATTAAAAAATATCAATTGACTCGTACTAGTCACTGATTCCCGCCATCTTGGATTGTTATAAAACACCGGGAATGCAGTGACGGTGAGCCAGTTCGAGTATAAAGTAAAAGTTTTACAAGTAATAGTGTTCATCAACCTGATAATATCTCCTTACTCAAGTGACTGTCACGTTTTTGCGTTTAGTTACTTCAACCTTTTAATTACTTACAGTATTGCTAGTAATCATACCTTTTTCCCTTTATCCCTCATAACCAAATGACTGGAGCTACCGGCCTGTCCATACTCCCCCGCCATACTGCCCAGCACAGAGTGTCTGCTGAGCCCCGAATACCCCAGCCCGAAGCGATCGCTCTTTTGAGCTAGGACATAAGGCTCGTAATCGTCGGGTGCGAATAGTGTGTCGTATTCGAACTCAGAGTCTGAGCTGTCTGACTGCGGGTCTGTTGTCTGAAAGAGAATAACCAATATTAAAACACATAAAAGAAAATCAAGAAATAAGTTCATCAATTTGTATAGGGGCCGATCGTGTTAGACATCGTACCGAAGTTGTTACTTGCCTGTGATTGGATATATATCTCAGGCCCTTGAGCGTTCATAATTTTTGTGTTGTTGCAGTTAAATATCACAAAACGAGGCATTTTTTTATGTTTTTGACATTTTTGTTGACTTCAACTTATAAAAATTGACGCCCGAAAGCTGCAAGCTGCGATTAAAGATGGACAACTGAGGGGATATGACTGATATGAGCGAGTTCATTTGACAAGCTAAGTAGGTATGTTTGCTATCCTAAATATCGTTGGGCAGATAGTGGAGGCAGATCTCCGTGAACTTGGCGTCGGCGAAAGCTGACCTGATATCGCTCTGGATAGAGAAAAGTAACGTGCTCTTGTGTTGGGGCAAGACTCATTTTGGGTAACAAAGTAAGTAAGTAAAAAAAACTCATAGAATAAGGACACACAAATGAGTCATTCCACAGAATAAGGGTTATTCCACAGGGTTTTCTGAATCGTTTTTTATTTTGGCCAGACGACGATACTGAGGCGCCAGATCTTTCTAACAGCAAACTTCAAAATCCACCAATCAAATGTTGAGTATTTACACACAAGAAAGGTATGAATGGTAAAGAAACTCACAGGTCGCAATTCCTCAGGCATGTAGCACCCGTACACCTTGTGCTGCTCTTTCGCAATGTTCTTCTGTCTGCGGCTGAGCCGTTCTCCAGTGCCCTGTCCTGGTCGCCATCCCATGGCACGTAGCATACGCACTGCAGCTGTCTCGTGGACTGCTCGGACTAACTGTTCTAGTACTGGCTCACCTGAAAGAAATACATTCACATTAAAGGGCCTGGCCGGACTGCCATGGTAAAATCGCCCCTGGCTAAATATGAAATATTGATATGCAGGATTATTCGTATTATTACTACATGTACTACTACTGAATATTATGCCTCAAACTATTTCCGTTTATGAAAAAAATTAAAAAAAGAAATTTTGTTTTTTATTTTTTCTTTAAAACCGCGTATCCGATTGACTTGTTTTTTGGATATTTTATAGATATATTAGGGATACATCAATTAAAAAAAAATGAACTTCCTGACTTTTTGTTAAGCACATTTTTTTTTTAATTTATGTTTTAAATATTTTTTTTTTACCACATACGAGTTAGCGACACCTACTATATTTTCATATAATAATCGCGATTTTATACTCTATTACATATATTTTTATCAAAAATATTAGTTTGGATCAACAATGTCAAAATAAGTTATTTATGTATTATATTACCCTTTAGTACTTAGTACGTTGCTCCTGGAAAGTGATGTATGAAAATTTTGGCATAATTAATGGAAGATTTTTTTTTAATTGGGATATGTACTTTATAGGCCGAAGTTATTTTTCATCAACCCTCCCTACCCCTCCCCCTCTGCGTCACCCCTTTACCCTCCCTTAAAGAGCCCAAAATGCAGTTTTTCTAAATTATTGACAAAACCGTTGAAGATACAGAAAAAACGTGTAGCAACGAAATAATCCTTAATAAATTTACTACAAATCTCTCATTAACACTTTAGTGCTAGCTCTTATAGTTTTCGCGTGATCCGTCACGAAAGTTGGTCCTTGCTGCAATTTTCTTTAAAGAATATTAAAGTGTTCTCCCAAAATGCTTACGAAATCGTCGAAATTTGTTTGATACGACTAAAATATTGTAAACTCATGACTATAATTAAATTAAGGGGATAAATCACTACCATGGATGGGACTTGAACTCACGGCTTCTGAATAGAAACTCGAGGGCTCTACCAACTGAGCCACCAAAAGCTCATCTCAAGTTAGCGAATCTTTCAGCTTTCTACTATATGAATCAATGGTACCCCTAGCGTTATTTATCTATCATATCTATCAATCTAGAGGCCGTGAGTTCAAGTCCCGTCCATGGTAGTGATTTTTTCCCCTGAAATTAATTCTTGAGTTTATAATATTTTAGTACTATCAAACCGATGATTTCGTAAACATATAAGGAGAAAACTTTTCATTCATTAAAGAAAATTGAAGAAAGGAGCAACTTTCGTGACGGATTGCGCGAAAACTATAAGTGCTAGCACTAAAGTGTTTATGAGAGATTTGTAGTAAATTTATTAAGGATTACTTCGTTCCTACACGCTTTTTCTGTATCTTAATCGGTTTTGTCAGAAATCGAGAAAAATCGCATTTTCGGCTCTTTAAGGGGGGGTAGATGGGTGACGCAGAGGGGGGAGGGGTGGGGAGGGTTGATGAAAAATAACTTCGGCCTATAATGTACATATCCCAATTAAAAAAAAATCTTCCATTAATTATGCCAAAATTTTCATACATCACTTTCCAGGAGCAACGTACTAAGTACTAAAGGGTAATAATAATACATAAATAACTTATTTTGACATTGTTGATCCAAACTAATATTTTTGATAAAAATATATGTAATAGAGTATAAAATCGCGATTATTATATGAAAATATAGTAGGTGTCGCTAACTCGTATGTGGTAAAAAAAAAAAATTTTAAACATAAATTTAAAAAAAAATGTACTTAACAAAAAGTCAGGAAGTTAATTTTTTTTTAATTGATGTATCCCTAATATATCTATAAAATATCCAAAGAACAAGTTAATCGGATACGCGGTTTTAAAGAAAAAAATAAAAAACAAAATTTCTTTTTTTTAATTTTTTTCATAAACGGAAATAGTTTGAGGCATAATATTCAGTAGTAGTACATGTAGTAACAATACGAATAATCCTGCATATCAATATTTCATATTTAGCCAGGGGCGATTTTACCATGGCAGTCCGGCCAGGCCCTTTGACATTTCACAAAAATGTTGCTAACCACAGATGTCATATATACCATAGATCAAGCAAACGTATCTACTTAGCGTGTCAAATGAACTCGGTGAAATCCACTGAGTTGTCCGTCTTTAATCGCAGCTTGCAGCTTTCGGGCGTCAATTTTTGTAAGATGAAGTCAATCAAAACATAAAAAATGTCTCGTTACGTGATATTCAATTGCAACAACA
Organism: Leguminivora glycinivorella; assembly: GCF_023078275.1. Classification (NCBI taxonomy): domain Eukaryota; kingdom Metazoa; phylum Arthropoda; class Insecta; order Lepidoptera; family Tortricidae; genus Leguminivora; species Leguminivora glycinivorella. Next base: position 8,678,572 of record NC_062992.1, on the reverse strand, counting down.
CAAAAATTATGAACAATCAAGAGCCTGAGACATATTTAAAATTACAGGCAAGAAACAACTTCAGTACAAAATTTGACACGCTCGGCCTCTATACAAATAGATGAACTTGTTTCTTCTATCTAAATATAGTTCTGTGTTGCTAACGAATTTTGATGGCTCTAAAATATGGACAATGTACAAAAAATTAACAGTTTCCAGCATCAAAACTGGAATTCTGCAAATCAAAAACATCAGCTTACTAAGACTTCCCTTGAGATTCAGGAAGCCTGGATCAATAGCAAACACTGCTTGTGACTTATATAAAACTTGAAATTTTATTTTTAAGTTATTATATTTTATTACTAGCTTTTACGTTACTAGCTTTTGCCCACGGCTTCGCTCGCGTTAGAAAGAGACAAAAAGTAGCCTATGTCACTCTCCATCCCTTCAACTATATCCCACTTAAAAAATCACGACAATTCGTCGCTCCGTTTTGCCGTGAAAGACGGACAAACAAAGAGACACACACTTTCCCATTTATAATATTAGTATGGATGCATGCCTAAGTTTACAAAAACTTTTAGGTACAACCCTAGTTTTGTTTGAACCCTAAATATCCAGTTTAAAAGTCAAACCTATCCCTGCTTAATTAAAAATTCTATATGTCACAGACTTACCCCCTTATTCATAAACATACTCTAAACTTATCACACTGATAAAATTCTTTTGTCCCTTTCCGACATATTGGTGTGATAGAAAAGGACAAACGAACTTTATCGGCTTGATAACTTTAGAGTATGTTTATGAATAAGGAGGTTATAAATCTCACCTGGTATAGGCCCGTCGTGGTATCTTGTATGCTGTCTTTTTCTTCCGGTGAATTCACTCTGTGTCTCCATTAGTCTTGGGGCTATGCCATGCTCTCCGCGGTCTTCATCGTCCATGAAGTCTTCAGGGCGTTGTCTCTAGAAATTGACAAAAAATGGTTGTAAGCTATCCTTTGGGTAAAAAGTAGCAGATGTGGGTGTGACATATTTAGTAAAAATGCTAAAGACTTCCTTCCAATATTTAGTTCATTAATATTGGTTTCATACATGTTAAAAATATAAGTTTTATACTTGTGTTTCATTGTAAAAATCCACTTAAATAAACTATAAGATTTTCCAACATCCTTTTCTGTAATGGGTACATGTAATATAGGAAATTTTTATTGTTGTCTTGTTACCAAGAACTAACTTTGTATTCTAGGTTGGAAAGTAATGAGATTTTGTTTGCAAATTCTATTGTTTAAATCGTCACTACTTTGAAAAAAACTTGTATCTTCTTCTGTCAATGAAAAGAAAAATGTAATAAGTATGTATGCAATGCATATAGACTTACTGCATTTTAACTTTGAGGAGCAGTGTGAGATACGAGATTTTTTTTAAAGTAGTGACGAAATAACACTTTTCTGCGTAAAATCAATCCTTTAATGCTGAGAAATAGTTATTACTCAATCTTCTTCATCTTCCTTGCTCCTTCCCACTTTAAGTGGGGTTGGCTCTCCTAATTACTGTGCGCCATAACATTCTGTCAAGGGTTGTCGGGTCAGGTAAATTATTAGTTTTATGGAGTTTGGCCATGCTGGTCCACCATGTTGACGGAGGGCTCTCCGGCAGTTCGAGAGCTCTTTTGACGACATACTCATCATCCCTACGCATCACATACCCAAACCACCTTAGATGGTTTTCTGTAAGCTTTTCAGGTATTGGGGCCAGCTTAAAGCTGCCACAAACGTACTCGTTTCGGACTATGTCTAGCCGTGTTACTCCTCCCTCGAATAGTTATTACTCAATATGTAACTTTTAATGCCACACTTCCTTTCTAATCAACATTTAGGTTAGTACTTTTTTTCTAGTAAGTTAGGGTCTAAAGGACCTGTAGCCACAATTTTATACTTACAGAAAGCTGAGCCTTATCGCTCCTACTGCTCTTAAACGTAGCCGGTGTCCAGCCTTCAGCACTGCCCACGGTGTTCCCAAACCCAGCCGAGAAGCCCCCAGTGAAAGCGCCGTGGAAACGCCGCCGGCCGTGCTCATCCACTGCAAACTGGTCTGGCGGCTGCTGATACTTCCGCTTTGAAGGTATTTCATCTAAAAAATACGAAGTTATTGTTACAACAAGAGAAACAGCGATGATATTTTTTCCTGCAAAGTTACGATTTCTCCTAACCTTCTTCGTACGGTTCCAAAGGTGTTCCATATCGTATAACATTCTCTTCGTCGGAGTCTGAACTACTCATTTTTGATTAGGTTGAATTATTTATTGGTAGGAGTTATCAATTATTTTTAGGCTCGTAAATAAATATCGACCAAAACATAACCTTAATCTATAAAGATCTGACAGTAACGTCAGTGACATTTCGTTTTTTTTGTATTCGTGTAATTAATCCAAAACAATAGAGCAGTCAGCCACTTCAACCAAATCGAATGATTTTAAAAACCTAAAATGTTGTAAATGGCAGTATTAATTTTAATTCTACTGCATACGCTTTGGTGCGAAATCCATACTAATATTATAAATGGGAAAGTGTGTGTGTCTGTTTGTTTGTCCGTCTTTCACGGCAAAAGGGATGGAGAGTGACATAGGCTACTTTTTGTCTCTTTCTAACGCGAGGAGCGAAGCCACACGTAGTATCTTCTTAGTAGTTTGTGGAAGCCACGGACAAAAGCTAGTCATATATATATTACTCTTTGTGGACAACTGTACAACCCTGTACTTATTTAAAAAAAAATAAAGATTGTTAGAAATAGAGGCAAATAGAGGTCGCTGCCGATTCTACTAATTATTTCAAGTACAATTCAAAAAATTGTGTACTAAATCCTCGTAAATTAAAAACATCCAAAACGCTAAGTGGGGTTGCTGGACTTGCTGGAGAGCATAACGTTATATTTTTGCAGTGGGTTTTTGGTCACTGGTTCAAAATTGTCACCTAATTTAAGGATGTAGCTATACAATATAGATCCAATAATATCCATACCAATCCAAACATTATACAGTTTATAGCTAAATTTAAATACAGTTTCTTCAGTTATGTTTATTGTTTCGATACAATTTCGTAAAATGCAAAATACTAGTATCAGTATACAACCTCGCTTAAATGTATAAACGGATATCACAGTATAACTCAAAACAAATGAGATTCAAAATCAATTCTAGTCTCTTAAAAGTTATATTATATGTATTGAGTAATCAATAAACCGTAAATATAGGAAATTAATAAGTATTATCAATAAAAATAATCTTCTTTAAGAAACGCCATATTGTTTGCTCATCAAGTTCATATATTACACTCCTTAATCTTGTTTTAAATCACCATAAAGTAAGACAGTCCTTGGTGCATACATACCAACAGCTATCTGCTTGTTAATGAGATCATTTGGATTATCAACTCTTTTTCCTTAATTATCATCTCACACTCATAGTACCAACAATCTTTTCATCCATCAACATCTCTTTAACGACATGTTGCAACTTGGTTATACTACTAAACCTGTCCTCCCCGTTCAAACAGCCTTTTAAAAGCTTGTCTAAATAAGGCCTGTACGCATTGACATCCTTAGGTATAGGGTACAAGAGTGGCATGTCATCGCCAGCTAAAATGTAGCAAGCGGCCCAAAGATTATGGTCACTAAGATGGTGTTTACACATGTTTTCGATGGAGAATGTGAATCCAGAACCTGTGATCTCTCTGCTGTACCGTTCGTACCAGGATGGTAGGTCCTTCCCGGGGTATATGTGCTTGTCAAGAATGATAACATCTTCGAGGTCTACGAAGGAAATGTCGTCTTTTTCATTGGCTACTATGTTGTCTAAAGACCAGTCCATAAGATAGAAGCGAAATCTGAAACAATAATCATGAAGAAATAATTAGATATTTTACTTGGAATACTTTTATATAAATTAAGACGTCAGATCAGTATACATATGTATTACTGGCTAGGTTTTAGAAATCATATGGAAGAGATTGACATTTTTGGAAAATGGTTACTTACTCCAAAGCAAATTTTATCAATTTAGTATGCTAAAAAATAACCTGTCATGTTTAAAAGTGAAATCCATAGCAGCATCCAGGATCTTCTTGGCAAACTTGAGTTTTCTGGGCCAGGGGACATTCAGGAGTGATGATAAAGATTCTCCTTCATGGGCTTCAATAACGATCCTGCCACACACCCCTCCGTAAGCTGGGACCGGCCAGCCTTTGGATTTTGGTATCACCTGGAAAGTAGCAACATATTATAAGAAGTAGGCATCGGACTGTTGACATCAAAAGTTATTCTATGAAATTATTTGAGTGAGAAGCTATGTTTAGTGAGTTAAAAGTTAAATTTTTGTTTAATATCAGCACATCAAACATTTTCTTACAGACCTAAAAAGATTAAATAACTAAATTGTCAAATGAAATGAGTGAAATGATTAAAATATTTATTGACAGTGAAACCTTAACAAATGAAACAAGTTATATCTTTTAAAACCCAAAACAATCAACAGGCTACAATGCAGAATACTTATTTACCATACACAGTACACTAAAATAAGGAGTTAATTTAAAATAAAAAGTTGTTTAAAAATTACCTTCAATATCAAAGGTTCTGGGTTAATGCTCAAACTTGTCCATATATTCATCATGTCAGGTGCAGACTCTGTCAACTTGATGTTATTAGTATTTATGAAATCCACGATGCCTGCAGAGTACGGGCAGAACACTAACCCCTTCCTTGGCTCCGTATCCGGCCAACTGAAGTTATAACTAACCAGATCCTTGATTTTACTAACAATATTACTCATATTTAACAAATCTCTAGGTTTACAATTCTCATTCAGTTGCCAACTCTTACAAAGCTTCGAGTCGAACTCCTGAAGCTCCCAATTCTGTGCTAACTTCTTTAAAACTACTCGACGATGCGACTTTGTGTACCCGTAGTACACATTCTTAGCGTTGAACATGCGTGCCCAATGATTCCCGCTTTCCAGCATTATCTGATTTGAATAAAGCTCTGGGCAAACGGATACTCCGTAGCAGGCTGGGCACCGGTCTAAATCAGTAATACGCATCACCACAGGGGATTTAAAATCGCCGAATAGTAAGACGGAAATTGAAAAGGAAATCATAAACACTATGATCATTAGTAAAAGGCGTGCTAGTAATCGCCGTCGCAGAAATCGCTTGTATAGTATGCCCATTGTTCGAGTTATTTGATCCGGGTTTATTATTAGTCAATTCGAGCAACGAAATTTTCGGAAAAAGGCTTTAAATTTAGGCGAGCCGAAAACTATTATCGTTTCGTTTGACAATTGAACGTCAATAAATAAGAATAATCCGAGTTTACACTGTCAATCAATCAGCAGTTGTTTGCACACAGTGCGTAGTAAATTAAATAAAGGCAGGACAACGCGCTTTTTTACAGGACCTGTGAGAGTGATAACGAATGCTACAAATCTTAGATATTCTCGATCAATCTACACATCATGCGATTCATGCGCAAGGTTTGCGTATCATACAAACTTGGACCTTGGTGTGCAAGCATCATAAAGCCAAGTGTACATCATTTAATAATCAAGAGCAATGTGTTAAATTTCAAAACATTTTTTACAGTGCCTTGAATAGTTTGCCTAGCTATCAATGTCAACTGTCAAAACAAGCTGCGTTTCGATTTCGGGCATCCGTGATGCTGTGCTGTAGGATAAGGCTTCGGTTTTCTGCTTGTGTTCATTGAATATTTAAACAATACGCATTATAAAACAGATTATATGATGATTCATTACTAAGTGCACGCTTTATAAAACTACAAAAATGGTGGTTAATGCCCCTGAGACGCCAATACAGGCGGAGTTGATATTCGTCATCGAGGCGACTTCAACAAATGGGGCATATATCAGCGAATTAAAAACGAATTATATCATACCTACGCTTGAGTAAGTATCTTTTGAAAAGGTTTACCTGCTTAACATTTGTATGCTTATATTCTTTATATCCGTACGTTATGTGAATTTATATCAAAATGTACTACATATGTTCCTTATATCCATGTCTAGGTATTTCCACGGAGGTGCACTAGAGGAGGGTGGTGGCAATGGCTCCGTGTATGGTATTGTGACATATCAGGCAGCGGACAACTTGCTGGCTCTGCCTGTGAACACATTTGGGCCATTCACATGCCCGCAGACAGTTGTAGAAACTATTGATAAGATACAGTGAGTATGTTTATACTATTATTAAGTACAAATTGTTTACATTACACAAATAACTGCATTATGTTTAGGATAAACTACATATGTGAGTGTGTTTGGTAAACGTCAAATCCCACTTTGTTGGTTACCATTAAGGCAAGATTTACTTGGATCTTTATATGAATAAACTGACAAAGCGGCTTTATAGCAATTGACAAAGCGGGACGTTTTCCCGTGCACATTCACATATATTGGATAAAATTTTGGAAAGTGAACAATTACAAGCCCAATTTATTTTATTGTATTTTCCTATTTTTCCTTTAATAGTGTTACATATTTATGGTTGCATTTCTGTGTTACATATGGATGTCACATTGAAACAAGCATATTGAATTTTGACTCATAAAATTAACATGTACTTATTAATTCTTACTCTTATTAATTACTATTAAATTAGATTAGTATTGATTCATTTACTTCATAATACAAATTACAGTATAAATTGCATGTCAATCTACGTGAATTCATATTGTGAGCATCGAGTACGAGAATATAAATAATTTCATAATAATTCTAAAAATAAACTATCAAATTAAAAAATATCAGTTCCAAATTTTCCTTAACCGCACCAAATTGTATGTTCTAAACATTAAATAAATGTCATATACAAAGAAAAAGTGACCAAAGCCTCCAGTGCTCCGAGCTGGACTGGAGGCTTTGGTCACTTTTTCTTTGTATATGACATTTATTTAATGTTTAGAACATAATAGTAGTGTTACTACTTAAAATAACAAGTTAAAATATTTTCTATGAAAGTAATTTAATTTGTTCTTAGAAATTGTATGTTATCCTCAGGTTTATAGGAGGCCAAGCAGAGAGCCGAGCGTGCATCACCGAGGCCCTGGTGGCAGTGGCTGCGTGCTTCGAGGAGCTCGGACGGACTGACAAGTCGAGACATGTGCTGCTGCTGTGCTGTTCGCCCCCTTATTCCGCTTATGCTGGGGGATTGGTGCCACCAGGTGAGATGTAGGGAACAAATCAAATTATTTTATTAAATATTTTTTGATTTGTTTTTTAAGTAGTAACACTACTATATATAAATTATAAACTGTAATAGATACCATACACTAAAGAAAAAGCGATCAAGCCCACTGGTGGCGAAGCCGGGAATCGAACCTGGGTCTCCAGCTAACGCGGCTGACGTGATAAACCGCTACACCACCTCGACCGCCGAGGTACCCGTCGAAATTTCTCTAGTGTATGTTATCTCTGAAGGCTAGGCGCCTTTGACCAACTCTAAGGGCGAGCAATTTGTGCTTGCACCTCCTATATGAATCCTTTTGCAGGATTACGATATAGCGAGAGAGATGGTGCTGCCATCTATCGATGTAGGGAACAAATCAAATTATTTTATTAAATATTTTTTGATTTGTTTTTTAAGTAGTAACACTACTATATATAAATTATAAACTGTAATAGATACCATACGCTAAAGAAAAAGCGATCAAGCCCACTGGTACTAGCACTAGATAACATACACTAGAGAAATTTCGACGGGTACCTCGGCGGTCGAGGTGGTGTAGCGGTTTATCACGTCAGCCGCGTTACCAGGTGAGATATTTATTTTTACATTATTATATTTATTATACTATTTAGTTATTTTCAAAATCTTTGTTTTTCAAGATAGTTATTGATTTTGTTTCAGAATATTTTCTATTTTTAAATTTTATATTGTACCCAAATTATCATAGGTAATTTAAGTTTAATTGAGTTAGGCCCACTTGCACCAACCACATTACTCAGGGTTAGTGGGCTGTCAACTGTCAAATTCCATGTAAAATAGTGGGTTATCCCGCGGGTTAACCCACCATTTTCGTTGGTGCAAGTGGCCCTTAGATTACTAATTAATAATATACCTTTGACATGTAATTTTTTAATTTTATGAATAAATGCTTATGAATATGATACTATAGCAGGTGTCTTTTAGAGTTCCATATCAAAAAGGTACTAAAGGAATCTTTATGGTGCAATTCTGTCCGTCTGTCTGTCTGTCTGTTTTCTATTAATTACATATGAAAAAAGTAATAGAACCTTAGTTCCACCAATGCCATACTTTTGTTGCAATTTACAAAAACATTCTACTAGCAGTACACTTGCCAATATTTTGTACTGTACGTTCTATGATTAAGTTAAATAGATCTGGTTTGGTTTTCCAAGTATTAACACAGAATTAACAGCATATATCGTCACTACTTTTAAATAAACTTGTATCTTCGTCTGTCAATGAAAAGAAAATTGTAGTAAGTATGTATGGAATGCATATAGACTTACTGCGTTTTAACTTTGAGGAACAGCGTGAGATACGAGATTTTTTAAAAGTAGTGACGATATAATAGTACAGTCGACTACAAAGAGATGTATACACTTTTTCACCTTATTGCATTGTAATAAGGTGAAAAAACCGGCCAAGAGCGTGTCGAGCCACGCTCAGTGTAGGGTTCCGTAGTTTTCCGTGTTTTTCTCAAAAACTACTGAACCTATCAAGTTCAAAACAATTTTCCTAGAAAGTCTTTATAATGTTCTACTTTTGTGATTTTTTTCATATTTTTTAAATATATGGTTCAAAAGTTAGGGGGGGGCACACACACTTTTTTTTCCCTTAGGAGCGATTATTTCCGAAAATATTAATATTATCAAAAAACAGTTTTAGTAAACCCTTATTCATTTTTAAATACCTATCCAACAATATATCACACGTTGGGGTTGGAATGAAAAAAAAAATCAGTCCCCACTTTACATGTAGGGGGGGGGGGGTACCCTAACAAAACATTTTTTTCCACTTTTTATTTTACCACTTTGTCGGCGTGATTGATATACATATTGGTACCAAATTTCAGCTTTCTAGTGCTAACGGTTACTGAGATTATCCGCGGACGGACGGACGGACAGACAGACATGGCGAAACTATAAGGGTTCCTAGTTGACTAAGGAACCCTAAAAATGGATACATCTCTTTGTAGTCGACTGTACTAGTACAGAAGGTTCACTGTTTTGATGTTCACAAAATGCCGCCGCACGCACGCGAGCAGCCGACAATGAGTTCTATTGCGTCGCGTGACGGTCGTCAGCATTGAATGGGCCGCTGGTGCACGGCCGCCGGCATGTACTATCAGCTGCAAAAGTGCATGGCGAATTTATCAATGAATTCATTCATAATTTCTCCATGCACTTTTGCAGCTGATAGTACAGTCAACCAATTGGAACCCTAGGCCACTGTAGAACTATGTCATAGTCACGTTATAAGTCAGATTGTAAGAAATCTCTTACTGCTTGTTATTTTGACATGGTTGTAGAGTGGCCTAGGGTTCCAATTGGTTGACTGTACTTGCAGCTCGGTGAAAGAAACGCTACGTGAGCCAACCCTGATACGATGGTAATAGATTACGCTCAATGGTGCGATGTTTTCAGGTGCGCCGGGAACCATAGAGCTGGCAGCCCGCCTCCTAGGCTCCAGTGGAGCTCAGCTGTCTATCGCTGCGGCCAGACGTCTCCCTGCACTCTTGAAGCTGTACGAACACGCTGGCGGGGACACACATCATGCACAACTGAGGAATTACGCTAAGGTATAATTTGGGATTCTAAAAGCAAGTACGAGTACATACAGAAACATTCTTGTTTGTGATGTTTACTAACCATTGGTCTTAGCATAGATTAAATATAAGAAGATCATACCATCCCATACATTAAAATGCGACTGCCTAAGAACCCGCATACACTACACCACACATAGATGGCGGCACAAATAAATGCCTTGTTGCCATCGATTATTTGTAGATTGGCGTCAAGTGTTACTTTCGAGCCATAAATCTATGTCAAAAGTAACACTTAACGCCATCTACAAGTATAATCGAAAGCTACAAGACATTTTTTTTGTGGCGCCATCTATGTGTGGTGTAGTGTACGCGCGTTCTTAGGCGGTCGCATTTTAATGTATGGGATGGTATGATCTTCATATATTTAATCTATAGTCTTAGACGTATTTTTGATTGTCCTATAATAGGATCTATAGCTATGTATGTCTCTTTGGAGGTGTGGGTTCGGATCCCACTGCTGCCACCTTGTGTATTGTGTAATAAAATGAGGGTTGAATGACAACTGATTTTATTTAATAATATAGTACTACGCAAAAGAGTATTTTTTTTGCAAATGCTGTAATGTCATTCAAAAGAACGGGAAGGCCCTATAAGGCCATCTTCAGCAGATTTGTTAAGTTTTTACCATTTTTTTAAAAGCTTTCAATGTTTTTTAAGGTCCTGCTGGAGGTCTATTTATTTGCCATTAATCATTTAATTTAAAATTTTCTACTATCGCTTGTAGATGTAGACAATTCTGCTTGATAAAAAATTGATTCACATTCAACATCATTCATCATCATTTTGTTTAGGCAGGTTTTACGGCTGAGCTACGACATTGGTCTAAGCGCGACAGCGGTGAGCGGCGGCCATACATTGGAGCGAGACACAGCGATGGGACTTTTCATTCGCACGTATGGCTGCCGCTCACCGCTGCCGCGCTTAGACCAATGTCGTGGCCGGGCCATATCCCAACCTTAATGTCCTGCTCGAGGTGTATTTATGACAACTTCAACATCATCCATACTAATATTATGAATGTGAAAGTGTGTGTCTGTTTGTTTGTCCGTCTTTCACGGCAAAACGGAACCACGAATCGACGTGATTTTTTTAAGTGGAGATAATTGAAGGGATGGAGAGTGACATAGGCTACTTTTTGTCTCTTTCTAACTCCCCATTTCTCTAAAATGGAGGGTGGAAGTTTGTATAGAACATTCCGCAATTTTCGAATTTAACATGAGCAAAGCAGCGGGCAATAGATAGTTATTTCATAATTTTCATTGACAGCTAGAATAAAACAATGATTCGTTTTGCAGGACCCTCGGCACCTAGTGTTGCTCCGCGGCTTCAGCCTTAAGGAGCGCCCGCCGAGCCCCGCGCCGCCGCCGGCGCCCGAGGCGCCCCCAGACATATATGGGTATGTACACCACAGATTACTGGCATATCATAGATCAAGCAAATATAATATGGGCATTTGCAAAAATTGGGACACAAAATTAGTGAAAGTTAAATTTGTTTTTTATCATGCAGGAACGTCTGCGAGCGATATTACGTATTTTAAAATTAAAGGAAAAATGGAAAAATTCACACCGGCAGGACTCGAACCTCCGACCTTCTGCTTTATGATTAAAAATCATCATTTGTAGGTAAAATCAAGCAGCCAGATAAGAAATCGAGTTAAAATTTGTATGAAATTACTTTGCCCCCTTGTGGATAAAATGCAATTTTGCTATCTGTTTTCGAATAACATAGTAAGCCTTTAACAATTGGTGTTGTGAAAAAAAATACATACTTATATTGATTTAAACTAACACGATCTTCACTCATATTAGTCCCGTTTTAATTTAATAATATAAATACATACTTACTTTGTCAACAAATTATTTAAGAGTATTTTCCACAGTCAAGGCCGAGGCGCACCGCCGGCGGCGCCCAGGCCGCCACAGTTCCGGCCCACGGCCGCCGTCCGCCCCAACGCGGGCTGGCTGCCGCCGCCGCGCAACCCCTTGTACGACAACTCTGCCTTAGTGCGACAACTGACGCAGCCTTCATACCCGCCCCCACAGGTACCTCATGGTTTTATTACTTAGCCTCAGTAACTCAACATCTCATATACGTATGGGTTATAGGGTTGCAAAAAAGCGGTATTTTTTCTGACTTGAAAAAAACAGGTTTTTTTCTGGAGTATGTTTTTTTTTCTAAAGTACGAAATCTCAAAATTTGCAAAGCAGTTAATACTTCTATACAGTTTTTTATACTTAACTGTTAAACGAATTTAATCAAATAACTTTAATTTCTGGTCTTATAAAAGTAACATTTACAAAATCTGTAGTTGGTAGTTATCACTATTTACTGTTGGCAACACCACCGCCTCTCCACGCTGCACGCCGCATCGGGGATTCCCCAATAAAAGTTTTTATACTGAATGTTAATCGAATTATCAACTCACGAAAAACCGTTATTGTCGAATTATTTGTTCATCTGAAAAAAAACAATGGTGCTCGGTTTTTTTTCATAATTCTAATTTTTTCTATTTGCAAACCTACGTATGCCGTTTGTTTGAAGCGTACCTAATCTTAGAATTAACCTGTAATATGTCCATCTAACAGGAATATCTACATGCTTACTTCGTAAGACCTATCCAGTAGAAAATTACCTACAAGCCAACAACCTTTTTGTATCTAACTAGCTTGTGAACTTCGTAAAATCTCAGCAAACAGCGTAAAAATGTTATTTCTGATATCAGAAATACCCTCTAGACATTCAAAGTAGGTAATAATTCTGACCTGAGGCCGCCGTCCAACCTAAATCACTATGGTTGCCGCCTCCCATATTTAACATGGGAGTAAGTACGCTTTTTTCTTGAAGGTCTGAAGATCGTATCGGTCCAGAAACCTCTCGGTCATCAGTTTATAGCACAATTAAGCTATGCGAGTCAGGGAATCCAAAGAAACGCATAGTTGAGGTCTGCCAACAGTGGTAGCTATCTAAGTGATGAGGATGGAAATGTGTTGAATAGAATCTTATTGTTTGCAGCCTGGTATCCAACGCATGCCCGGTATGATGGCAGCAGGTCCTTCCACCGGGGCGGCTCCCACTCCTCAACGGACCTACATCTGGAGCGGAGTACTAGAATGGATGGAGAAGGGAAAGAATCCTGGAGATCAGCAGAAGGTTACCAAGCATCTACCATGCCAAGTGAGTTCTGTTTAGGTCTATTTTTCTACTGAAACGGACCACAAAGAGAACAGGAATTGATTCTAGTATGGCGTCCAAATAATGCCAAACTGTTTAAAAAAAATTTAATATATTTCATATAAAAGATTTGCCAAAAATTACAAATTTTGAGATGAAAATCAGTCGAGCGTCATAACCAAAAGTACTAGGCGATCATAATACGCTAAGAGCAAAATCCTTAGGAAGGTGGGTTAGGTCAGGAGCTGTAGTAACTCCTAACCGGATTTACATTTGGAGCGGGGTATTAGAATGGATGTAGAAGGGAAAGAATCCTGGAGATCAGCAGAATGTTACCAAACGTCTGCCGTGCCAAGTACTGTTCTATAGGTCTATTAAAGTGGTCCCTTAGAAATTCTATCCTGGTATCCAAAGAATGCCTAACTGTTTTGTATAATTTTGAGGATAGTTTGAAAGATAAAAGCAAAATCTTTAGGAAGATGGGTCAAACCAGGGCTGTTTCAACTCCTGATCGGACATACATTTGGATCGGAGTATAAGAATGGATGTAGAAGGGAAAGAATCCTGGTGATCAGCAGAAGGTTACCAAGCATCTCAAGCCAAGTGAGTTCTGTTTAGGTCTAGTTTTCTACTGAAAAGGTTTGTTAGAAGTTATTTGTAGTCCGGTGTCCAAAATATGATGGATACCAAACATCGAGGTCAAGTCAAGGATGAGTTTTATTGGAGTACAACTCAAAATTGGACGATATTTTAAGAAGAATCTTGAAGACCAATTAAGTTTTGCTTCTTCATTAGCTTTACCTTTCTTTCAGGTGTCAGCCAACTCGAAAGACATAGAGCCAGAACTGAAAGTGGACACCTGGCCCAACAAACTCCTGATGCAGCTGATGCCCAAACAGCTGATCAGCAACATCGGAGGGCAGTACCTCAAGGATAGCAAATCCGTGCTGTTCCATCTTCAGCAAAACGAGGCACTGGAAGCGCTTACCAAAGTCATGGTTAATGGATTTGTAAGTAAACATTTTTTTAAATATATTTGATGAATTTCTTAGGATGCCAATATTTGTCACTCACAGAAAGAATCACAGATTTTTGGACCGCATTATGTCTAAAAATCATAAATTTTGAGCTATAAATCAGTCGAGCGTGTCCTCAAAATACCAGGCGATCATAATACGCACAGAGTAGCAGATCAGCAACACCGGAGTACCTGAAGGAAACGAGGCACTGGAAGCGCTTACTAAAGTTATGGTCAATGGATATGTAAGTATTTTTTTTTTTTAGGTAAACGTACTCAGTTTCTGACATGATTGCACCAAAAAAATTACAAGTTTTGAACCTTTAATCAGTCTAGCATCACCCCGAAAGTACCAGGCGATCATAACACGCTAAAAGCTTGGTAGCAGCAGGGTAACATCGGAGGGCACTAACCTGCCTCCGGGATAGCAAGTCTGTGCTGTTCCACCTTCGTCAAATTGACACGCTTGAAGCACTTACTAAAGTTATATTATTTCAATGGATTATTAACTACCTATATTCAATTTAGCTTTTATATACCTAACTTAAACATCGATTGATTTGGTTAATATTTTAACCACACCTTTTAAGTTGAAAAATACGCAGCTATATATTTGACTCTTTTGTTTATTCAAATATTTTTCCACAGGCCGGCTGCGTACACTTCTCACCAATGTCCTCACCACCGCAATGTGATATCAAAGTACTCATCCTACTATACACGCCTGACAAGAAAGCGTACCTCGGCTTCATACCTAACAACCAAGCTACGTTCGTCGATCGACTTAGAAAGGTAACTTATTTATGAAATTAAAGTATTGATTTCGGATTTTGTGTCCATGTTATGTTAGTAACAAGCGTAAGGGCAAGCCACTTTGAAGATGAATAAATGTTTATTCGCAAAGGTGCTAATCTAGGTAATTGCTGACTGTTTTATTTATTATATTTTATTTGTCAATATTAAACTATGAATAAATTTAAAAGTGGAAAATGTCTGCCTTGGGTGAGACTTGAACTCACGGCCTCTGGATGGATACTGCTAATCAGAAGTTAAAAAAAAATAAAAAAATAAAAAATAAACTATAAAATCTAAAATTGTTCTAAAATTAAACATTACACTGAAATAATTGTAAAAACTGTGGCATAGTGCCGAAGACGCTGGCAGCATTTCCTCGCTGGATTGTCAAGATAATACGCTGAGCGAGGAAGCTGCCAGCTCTTCGGTCGCCGGTGGCGTCTCTTAGTCTCTTCGATAAGTTCTTGAAGAGACTCAGAATGGAATAAAAATGTATTCGGCGCCGAAACCGCTGTATTTTCCTACGGTCTTCTTTTCAGAAGTTTAATAGCTAATAGTAAAAACCATTGCGTGGAGTGATAGAATCCCTCCGCGCGGAAGAAGTGAAACTGCCTAACATAACCTCAAAAACAATTATTCAAGTGACCATCACGTTTTTGCGTTCAGTTACGTCCATCTTTTTACTGTTTTAAATATTTCACATTGCTATTTGCTCAAATTATTGTAAAGCAATCATAAACTAATTTTGCACTCGATCTAAATATCGTCACTACTTTTAAAAAATCTCGTATCTCACGCTGCTTCTCAAAGTTAAAACACAGTAAGTCTATATGCATCCCATACATAATTTTATTTTCATTGACAGACGAAGATACAAGTTTTTTTAAAAGTAGTGACGATATAAAACACACACATTCCAACCAACCATTCCACCATTCTGGGCATTCTGTTCTGTCACTGACTGAGTGAATAAGTGAATGAATGGAATGAGTGAGTCGCGCTGAGACAGAACGTTACGCGCTGACTGAATGTTACGCGCTGAGTGAGCGGCATTCCACGCAAAGCAAAGACATATATAACTCCGTATAGACAGATAAAGTCTAAGAAAAAAATGTACCTCAGTACCATACATAAAAAGGTACGGTGGCCTAGATGGCGTTACACCTTTGGGGTACGCTCAGCTAGATGGCGCTAATATTAATGTTTGACATTTTAACACATAGTAAGCTAAGAATATGGGCCAAATTGTCAAAACTGAGGTTCAAAAGTTTTAAACCTGTGTCGAGAGATGGCAGTCTTATGCACTGTGATTACACATTTTACTTCGACAGTAACTCTCTATAATACTCGATCCTCTTTGACGCAAAGTAACAATGACTGTCAGTTGGAAGTCGTTCAAGTCGTATTAGAAGTTTCAATTCAATAAGTTATTACTTATTATACTAATGGTATTACAGGTGATCCAGCAGCAGAAGATGACTCAGATCATCAACAAACAGATGCCACCAGCTGTCAGTTCGGCTCCTATGCCCGGTGCAATGCCTACAGCCACAATGGCAGGTAAAAATACATTTATGTGGAAAGGGGATGGTTGCTTCTCCATACAAAGGTTGTCCGAATTTTCCTCTCTTGATATTGACATTATGGAAAATATTGCTGTCGCCCTAAGTTCGACTCTATTTCGATTTCTTCTAGTATTGTTTTTTGAGTGTGTTAAACTTAAGTTTGGCAACAGATTAGAAACTGTATAACAGTAATCTTTGTTTTCAATAAATAAAAAGACCGAATAACCGTGCAATGTTTTGAACAGATCATAGGAGTTAGTCACTGTTACATTAGCCTCTCTTCAAGTACGCCACATATTTTGGTCTTGAGCCAGCTTCATTTAAAAGTACCCCCAAGCTTCCGGATGTCGAAAAGATCATCTTTACAGCACTTCTTTTGTCTAAATGTGACCAAATGTCACTGCGCGTTGTAACATGTCGCGATTAACTTTTTCATACGATGTTTCCTACAGGAGCAGGAACGATGCAGCCAACCATGTCCTCGGCCGGCATGTCCAGCGGCGGCATGAGCGGCATGGGCATGGGCGGCGGCATGGCGGCCGGCATGGGCTCGCTGCCGCTCGGCCCGCAAGCCCCCAGTCCGCAGGGCATACACCAGCAGATGCATCCCCAGGTCTGTACTTAATTCTACAAAGATCTAAGGAATTAATACTCTTCCTATGAGTTCTAAAGACAAAATGCAGCATTTCGTGGCAGTTTTAACTACACCGCCACGAAATGCTGGAGCAACATACCACCATCTTCTGGGCAACTTGCTAGCTCACTGTCGTTAGGTCCTTAAGCCCCACTCCACAGTGCATACATCAGCAAATACATCCCCATGTTTGTTTTGTAGCTAAGTTTCTAAGAAGACGCAATACTACAGCATTTCGTGGTAGTTTTAAATACACTGCGGCGAAATGCTGGAACAACCTACCACCACCTTTTAGGCAACTTGCTTTTTTACACGCTTTTAAAGTAAAACTAGTAAATTATCTTCTTTCTAAGCTACAAGCAATATCAAAGGTATAGTGTATCATGAGACAGCGCTAGTCAAATGTCTCGCGGCATATCCGGCGGCGGCATGAGCGGCATGGGCATGGGCGGCGGCATGGCGGCCGGCATGGGCTCGCTGCCGCTCGGCCCGCAAGCCCCCAGTCCGCAGGGCATACACCAGCAGATGCATCCCCAGGTCTGTACTTACTTCTACAAAGATCTAAGGAATTAATACTCTTCCTATGAGTTCTAAAGACAAAACTGCAGCATTTCGTGGCAGTTTTAACTACACCGCCACGAAATGCTGGAACAACATACCACCATCTTCAGGGCGACTTGCTAGCTCACTGTCGTTAGGTCCTTAAGCCCCACTCCACAGGGCATACATCAGCAAATGCATCCCCAGGTTTGTTTTGTAGCTAAGTTTTCAAGAAAACGCAATACTACAGCATTTCGTGGTAGTTTTAAGTACACCGCCACTATATGCTGGAATAACCTGCCACCACCTTTAGGGCAATTTGCTTTTTTGCAGTCTTTTAAATTAAACGACGACAACAGACAACTCCACGGAGAATATCTCAAGAGCGCGGCTGACACATTTTTCATTAAAAATCCCTTACTATTAATACTTTTTTAGGACAAATTAAATATGTGTTTTTTCTTTTCAGGGCATGATGGGAATGGGTGGTAACATGGGCGGCCAGGTCCCCCAACAACAACAACAGGCTCCAGGCGGCAAAGGACCCCGGCCCTCACAGCTGGATGGGCTGGAAGCCGCGCGGCAGCAGAACCTGGAGAAGATCCAGCAATTGCAGCAGACGCTCGAGGCTGCTCATCAACAGGAAGCGCAGTTTAAGAGCCAGGTACTGCTTAATTAGGTCTATAGGAACAGCTAGACCTGCAGAAGACGTTTGGAGATAGATAGCAAAACTGCAAGTCTTGGAGATGATTATATAGTCAAAACAGCTGGGGACTTCAGCATAAGACGCAAATCTAAAACTGCTAGAGTTACAGGTCTTATTTTTAGAAGACCTGGAAGCCCATCAGCGGAACCTAAAGAAAATCCAGCGGTTGCAGCAGACGTTGGAAGCTGCTCATCTAAAGGAGACGCAATTAAAGAGCTGGGTACTTTGAAAGCGGGCTTTGACATGAATCCAGATTACTGGTGTGCCTGGAAAGTTTCCAAAATTCTGAAATTTTTCACATAAGCAAACTTCAGAAACTTTCAGTACTTTGTATGGACAATTGTATGGTTAGAAACTTTCCATTTCATAGATATAAAGCCTCTTTGTTTTTCGTGAATGTTTCGTGAATTTTTCAAGAAATTTAAGATTTCTTTTTTGGAAAGTTTCCCCAACTTGCACATCACTAATCCAGACATATGTTTTAGTACGCGGTTTGAGTACGCAACCAGTCGTTACGCTTTTATTCTGTGGCTATGCGATTGCGTAATGTGTTGATATGAATATTAAGAAATGCTCTTTAAATTTAAATGTGGAAAGGCAAACATTGCCTTGGGTGAGACTTGAACTCACGGCCTCAAGTCTCACCCAAGGCAGACATTTTCCACTTTTAAATTTATGCTAAGCCTAGTGGCATCGATTGCAGACGTTTCTGCTAACCAGAAGCTAAAAATGCTCTTTAGTTTTGATTTTTGTTTATGTGCACCTTCCCTTTTTAACCCCCGACGCAAAAACGACGGGCTCTGTCTATCTGTCTGTTTGTTTGTCTGTCTGTCTGTGTGTGTGTGTCTGTCTGTGGCATCGTAGCTCCCGAACGGATGAACCAATTTCGATTTAGTTTTTTTTTGTTTGAAAGCTGTGTTAGTCGGGTCGGGACTGTCCTTAGACATGTTTCATGAAAATCGGTCCACTATGTCGCGGTCGGGGTTTTTTTTTAAATTTTAATTTTGTGGTTAGGTTATTATTTAGGTGATTATCTTATCTGTCTTCCTTGCGAAATAAATTTGAGCTGTGATTGTTGGTACCAGTCTTCAGTAAATATTGGTTAATCAGTTGTTTGGTCGCCAGATGGACATCATGTCGCACCTGCAAGCAGCACAACAACAGGAGCAGCACTACAAACAGCTGGAGGTAAGCCATAATAGGCTAGTTTCCTACTGGACAAATCAGCTTCTTTTTATGAACTGTCAAAACGGTTTGCTAATATGGAATTACTATGAAATACTGAGGAGTAACATCACGGTCAAATCATTTACTTTATACCTTTCTCTTTGATTTAGGCCCATTTGCAACAACCACTGAACAGGGTTAATGGGCTGTCAACTGTCAAATTCCACATAAAATGGTAGGTTAACCCTCGGGTTAACCCTCCATTTTGGTTGGTGGTGCACGTGGCCTTTATTAAATAGAAATTATGTTTAAAAATAACTACTGTCTATATTTTTCTTCTAATTATGTGGTTCTTTATTTCGTGCACTGTATAAAATATTTTATTTTAAGTATAGGAAACTATAGCCTGTTCTCGATCCTCTTTGCTTCAAGACATACACTATGTAACATAATTGCCGAAGATAAATCCTACAGCTTATACATTACCTTCTATAGTACCTTTAATTTTCATGGTGTTTATTTTAAAAAAAGGAAGTGTTATTCGTAACCGCTATTCGATACCGGTTATGCTCTTAAATGGATCACCAGCATTAATGTTACATCCTGTATAAGACCTACACATTTCACTTATGACGCATCTTCTATTGCAAGTATTGTAGGAGTATTCCATGGGCTGTCCCGTACAAACGTCTTATTTTTCGTGTGTTGCGATGTCTTTTGTTAACATTTAACCTTGTCTTTTGTTTAAATTAGTCAAATTTAAATTTTGTTGAATAGTCAAATAAGAATAGAATAGAATTCTTTTATTTAACGTCACAACATAGTACACACAAAAAGAAGGCATACAAACAAAACATACAATGAACGCTAAATAAGACCCTCACGGCCCAGCCACGACATTGGTCTAAGCGCGACAGCGTTGAGCGGCAGCCATACGTGCGAATGAAAAGTGCCATCGCTGTGTCTCGCTCCAATGTATGGCCGCCGCTCACCGCTGCCGCGCTTAGACCAATGTCGTGGCTGAGCCGTCACTCAGCATGATGACGCGGCAACCCGCAGCGCTGGTTTTCTGTGAGGACCTGAATACATCTAAGTTTAGCAACGACATATAAAACAATTAAGAAAAAAAAAGAAGAAATTAAATAAACATACAAATTCAATCAATTATAAAAAACACACAATAGCCAAATAAAGTCTAAACTATGGTGGTAAATATATGCCCCCTGCCATATTAAGGGTTAAAGCAGGCGATCATGTTTCTGTGCATAATTTGCAAATTGACTGAGTAAAATTTAATTTTACACCAGCCATATTTCAGAAAACTTACGTTTGTACGGGTCAACGGTAGGCTATTTCGTGGAATGCTTCTACAATCTCCAAACTCTATTCAAAAAATTGTCCACCCGTTCCAGGAGCAACGCAAGCACCAGCAGCAGCTCCAACTCCAGCAGCAGCTGCAGCGAGGACCTGGAGCTGTTCCCCGCATCATGAGACCCATGATGCCTTCCAACCCTGGACTCAGGCACCTGCTGCAGCAGGTAACTAGGAAACCTCTACCACTTCCAGCAGGTGCAACGAAGACCTGGAGCTGTTCCCCGCATCATGAGACCCATGATGCCTTCCAACCCTGGACTCAGGCACCTGCTGCAGCAGGTAACTAGGAAACCTCCACTGCTTCCAGCAACGAAAGCTCCAGAAGCAGCCCCAACTCCAATAGCAGCTGCAGCGAAGACCTGGAGCTGTTCCCAGCATCATGAGGCCCATGATGCCTTCCAACCCTAGACTCAGGCAATTGCTGCAGCAGGTAACTAGGAAACCTCTACCACTTCCAGCATCTGCAACTCTAGCAGCAGCTGCAGAGGACCTGGAGCTGTTCCCCGCATCATGCGCCTCAAGGCGTAAGTTGAATCCAGAACGAAGCAAAGGATTCTATAATTGAAGAAATAGAATCCTGAGCGTAGTGAAGGAATCGAGTATTAACGCCCAAGGCGCCCATATTTCACCGCACCAACTAGTAAAAGCTAACAAGAAATCCACAAGAGTGCAAAGTTATTTCATACAAATTTTAACTTGATGTCTTAATCTGGCTGTTAGATTTTACCTGTAAATTATGATTTTGCATCATAAATATTCAATTATATTGATGGATTTCATTTAATTTGATGTTTATATTCAGTATTTTGTCATGTTGGTGTGGTGAAAAATTTTGTGTATCACTCGGTGGCAAAGTTTGTAAACCTTCGTCTTGATACCCTCGCAACGCTTACGGCCCAGCCACGACATTGGTCTAAGCGCGACAGCGGCGAGCGGCGGCCATACATTGAAGCGAGACACAGCGATGGGACTTTTCATTCGCACGTATGGCTGCCGCTCGCCGCTGCCGCGCTTAGACCAATGTCGTGGCTGGGCTATTAAGATTCCACTTTTTAATATTCCGCTTGCTCGGGTATCAATATTGGCACGTGCGGTTAAATAACAACTTTGCCCCCTTGTAAAACAAATAATTATTACGCCACTTTGTATTTTTAGCTCGAATAAGTGGCACTGTTCTCAATCCTTTTGTAAATATTGCTTGCTCACACTACGAAATTAGCGTACAATTAGTAATTAAACTTAAAAAAAAATGCCACATCCATTTTACAGCTTCGTGGGGTACAATGGAAATGTAGTTCATCTTTGCTGAAAAATACTAACACCCTTATTCATAAACGTACACTAAAGTTATCCAGCCGATAAAGTTCTTTTGTCCCTTTCTATCACACCAATACGTCGGAAAGGGACAAACGAACTTCATCGGCTTGCTAACTTTAGTGTACATTTATGAATAACGGGGTAAGAGTATAATCTTAAAAAACGGATGGTTAAAAATACAGATGTAGCGCGAAATGTTATTCTTTCGTATTTTTACGGAAACTACGAACGTGTCATGCTATTTCAGTCAGGCTCAATACAAGACTTTGACAGCTAGCACGATAAATACGAACGTTCCCGAGAAATTACGATGGAAAACCATTAGGCACTGCATTGCATTACTTGTTCCGTCTATTGTCCTTTGAGTCGTCGGCTACCCAAACCCTGCTTACGGCCCAGCCACGACATTGGTCTAAGCGCGACAGCGGTGAGCGGCGGCCATACGTGCGAATGAAAAGTCCCATCGCTGTGTCTCGCTCCAATGTATGGCCGCCGCTTACCGCTGTCGCGCTTAGACCAATGTCGTGGCTGAGCCGTTAGAACTTTTGCACTCCTTTTTGCTGTGTACTTAACACAGTGTACATTGCACAAGTTAATGTTGGCAACGCGCACGTGACACTCCTTGAGTTGCAGGCGACGGTGACCGCTTTCCATCAGGCGGACCTTATGCTTGTTTGCCACCGACGTAGTATTAAAAAAAGCACTATATCTGTGCGTGAATTTATGAATTACATTTCTATTGCCCATGTAGGTTCTTATATCAAACACTTTTACTGTATTAAAACTTAATTTCATTTATTTAATCGTGCGTGGAAAACATACTATAACTCGTAGCGCTTTTTCACATTTATCCGATCCGATATCGGATGTAGGAAGGATGTCAGAGGCAAATGTCAAAGATGGTGCCTTTAATATTATAAGATAGGTATCGGTCCTACATCCGATATCGGATCGCATAATGAGAAAACGCACTAAGAAGTATTAATTGAAAACTTGATTGATTCATGAAGCTTTACATAATGAACGATTTTAAATTAAAATCACAAAGTTATATTTAATTGCCATGATTATAACATTTAAATACAAATAACGTATTATTTTTAGTGACTGAGCGATTTTTTTATTCACCTATTTTCATCTCAAGTTTATAACTTGTGTAAAGTAAGTTTTCCACATCTCTTTATGGCCTACCACGAGTTTTAACTGATATGACACTGACATATTCCCACATATTGATGGCACTGGTCCCACCAAAAGCTAGAAAAATGAACAAAAGTGTAAATAAAAGAGACGCGATAGCGAGTTAGGGCCCATTTAGACGGTACGAGAACTCGCAACTCCAGGGAATTGGGCTGAATGAACACAGCAAGTGTTCGACAGCCCGCCTGCCTCCGGCCGGGCGTCCCTACACTACATCTACATCTAGGACCCATTTAGACGGTACGAGAACTGAACAAGAAAGCATACGAGTGCGAGACCTTCAAATCAGGAGTGAACAGGCATCTTCTGAGCGAGCTCACTCCATCGTAGGCCACGTCTTTGCCTTTGGCTAGTCGGTGGTCAAGAGTAAGCCCATTTATAAAAAAAAAAAAGAGTTTTATTACATTGCGGTATTTGATGGCTGTGCAAAATTGTATAACCTCAATAGTCCGCAATGTAACTAAAATCGCATGCGAGTTCGCACACCGTCTAAAGCCCCATTTAGATGGTACGAGTTTCTCGCCCGTCTTGGTCGAGAAACTCGTATGACATAATCGTATGCGATAATCGCCTGGCGAGTATCGTACGAAAACGTTTACATTAGTGCGAGAAATAAAAACTCGCATACGAGTATCGTATGCGAGACTCGCCAGGCGATTATCGCCAAGCGAAATAGTTTAGACGGAGAGTAGAATTTTCGGGAGATATTTCCATAACATTTCTCGACTCGTCTAAACCGGTTCTCGTATGACATTTTTTCTCGAACGTGCGATTGTCGCACGAATCGGAGCGAACCGATTTTCATACGAGTTTTGCCTGTCAACTTTCGTGCCTAGTTGCTAATTAATTAATTATATACACATATATTATATGCTTTTTTATAATATTGGGTATAATTTACCTTGGATTTATTTGAATTTAAGATGATAATATTAAAAACACTATAAATGATTTATGAAGGTCTCAATAATATACAATAGGGAAAATAATGATTTCGACCGTAGCGTTACCTAGCTAATAAAATCTTGGTTGCGATACTTGCGATTAGGTTTAGGATATTATTAAACATAGAATATGAATAACATTTTTTTTTTAATTATCGTAGGCATTTTGCCCCATAGATATATGGGGTAAAATGTCAGTAGGTAAACATTAACTATATAATATTAATAAGCCGAATTTATTTTTGGTTTTAGCAGTTACTGAGAGGTAGCTATAAATATAAAAACACCATGTTTTACATGATTTCTACTGAATACATTTCGACTGAGTAGCGTATAAACTCGTATACGATTCTCGCATATGTGTTTTGTTTACACGGAGACATACAAATATCAAAGGCGAGGCGATTATCGCCCCCTCTCGTGCGATATCGTACGCATAGTTTACATGATACGATATTTTTTCTCGTACTTCGATAATCGTACGTTCGAGGCGAGAAACTCGTACCATCTAAATGGGGCTTATGGGGCTTAAATCAGGCCTTATAGTTCTTTGCCGAACGAATTTGTCGACTGGTCTGGCCTAGCGCGTAGTGACCACGCCTGCTAAGTTGCGGTCCCGGGTTCGAATCCCGGTAAGGGCATTTATTTTTGTGATGAGCACAGATATTTGTTCCTGAGTCGTGGATGTTTTCTATGTATATAAGTATTTGTATATTATATGATATATCCCGTGGGTGTCGTAGAAGGCGACTATGGGATATGGGTTAAATTGTGGTGTAGGCGAGAGGCTGGCAACCTGTCACTGCAATGCCACAGTTTCGTTTTCTTTTAACCCCTTATTTGCCAAGAGTGGCCCTGAAGCTTTAGTAGTTTCATGTGCTCTGCCTACCCCTTTATGGGATACAGGCGTGATTGTATGTATGTATGATATATCGTTGTCTGAGTACTCACAACACAAGCCTTCTTGGGCTTACCGTGGGATTCAGTCAATCTGTGTAAGAATGTCCTATAATATTTATTTATAAATCTCTCTCTCTCTCTCTCTCTCTCTCTCTTTGTGCAAAATTATGACGTCGAGTTGCGGAAACCAAGCCCGCGTTTACCTATATAGCTTGCTCTCTCGTTTATTTACACGGGAGCGACTATATTTTGTTCCTTTCTATAGCCGAATAGCTCATCGACAACTCGCTTTTGGTGTGACCAGGGTCTAAACAATTGCTTCTCACTCTTACTGGTATATTAATACCAGCCAGATATACTCTGACAAACAAGTCTGTCAGTAAATAAGAACATAGAAAACTATATCCATCCTTTTCTTTAGGCGTCGTTGGCGCTTCGTGGTATGGTCGGTAAACCCAATGACGCTCCTGCTCGCGACCTTTTTGTAGAATTTAAAATCATACCTCTGCCCTGTATACTTATACAATAAGT